>NW_019739973.1:226882-227078 GCF_002891405.2 Cryptotermes secundus
TTTTGAAACATCGCAATATAAGGTTAGCCACCCATGACATCATTGGGTTCAGAGAAGTCGTGAATGAGATTTTTGTATATGTGGGCTCAAGGTTAAGATTTATGGTTTCTTATCGTGGTCTAAGCACAGAGATTCACTGCTAGCACTGGTAGAGATCCGTATACACGACTACGTCGTATGGAAAATGCTGAAATGA
>NW_019739973.1:227191-238969 GCF_002891405.2 Cryptotermes secundus
GTCGGTAGATTACATTAGATCACGCAGGAGGGAAGGCTGTCACCTTATAAAGGTTGTGACCAAAAATTATGTAAATAGAAGAACAATTTATATCTTAAATTTAATTTAAAAATCTTTACACGCGTGGAATGCGCGACATCATATGATGTCGTTCTTAAATTTGTCCTTACTTTTAACGTCATATGACGTCCCTAGATTACATTTGATCATGCAGGAACGAAGGCTGTCTCATTATAAAGGTGGTGACCAAAAATCATGTAAATAGAACAACAATTTATATTTTTAATATAATATTAAAAAAAACCTTACACGCGTGGAATCCGTGACATCATATGATGACGTTCGGCCAGCTGCCCTAACTTTTAATGACATCATATGACGTTCGCCCAATAAAGGTTAAGGTAACCTTACTATTCACACCATTATGACAAGTAACTTATGTGCAACTTCAATATGCCCAGAATCTTTGAACTACAGAACGTTCCTATATACATCACTTCTTTCGGGAAGTGTATCAACTACCAGTGCTTTGTGGTGGTCTGAAGACTTCTTCACTGTGTGTGTGATCCCCTCTCGTTCAGCAAGGCCCGCTAAGACCCAAAACAGACTCAAGACCTAGGGCATTCTTTCCATATTACAAATACTTCAACGTGGTTCCCAGACCACGTAACAGCACCCAACTTCATATCAATAACGACAGTGCAAAAGAGCAGCTAAGTGTAGCACACAACGCGAGGAAACGCGAAGCCCCAATAAGTAACTCTTACACAACCCTCAGCTCATCTATCACTATATCAGAAGGGAACTTGCTATATGGATATAAAGATGTTTAATAATCTTCCTTCATACTTAAAGCAATTATATAAAAATTGCAAATGTTTTAAATCGGCTTTGAGGGGTCTTTTGTGTTGCCATTCGTTTTATACACTGAAAGAATATTGTCACATGTTGGGTATATCACGAGACAAATAACTTCACACATATTTATTCTTACACACACAATTACAGTATTACTTCAACTGCATTCTGCGGCGGCATTTTGAATATGATAAAGATATAATTTCTTTGTAATAAGTTATTAATCATATATAGTTTTTAGTATTAAGTTTTTATCGTTGTTTTTGTGCCCATAAATGTATTGATATTGGGTAGTGTTATTTAACTATATGTATGTCTGTACTGTTTTTTTTTTATTATGAGAATTTTCACATCCTTGTACTTTGTATGGATCTACGGAAATAAATGTAAATGAGAAACTTTATACTGCTACACGTGCAGTCTGTTATGAATTCATGCCTAACCGGTGCTTCAAGGCTTCTGCCAAGAAAAATGCCAAAATTACACAAATAGTCTCTAATACTTGATAGACAATTTTGATGTGAAATCTGAAACTCTTGCCATTACTAACCTCGCTAATACGGGATCCGCCATTTTGCTGTAAAGTCTGAAACGCTTACCGTCACTACCTACGTGCTATCGATCGTATAAAAACTGTAATACCGAAAACCTGTATACTGCAAATCAGTAACTTTACATACAAAACTCTGAAAACGCTCTGGAACAAAACCAATCTCTCTAACACCGAAATAAAACACCAAACACACCGCCTAATATGTTATTGGTTACATTCTTTCGTTCATCACATTTGTGGGGGAGCGACATTGTTCCTTCTATCGTGTGCGATGTGAAATACACTAAACTTCATTGAATAGTGCGTGAATTATATAAACTTACCTTCCCGCAACATAAACTGGTGTGAGACTAATTCACTATTTACGTCTAACCGTGAAATATTATGAAGTTTTATTGCGTATGCAACAGATATTTCTCATGTTTCTGATCCTTGATATGCACTACTTTCGACACGTTCACCGTGTTTCACAACCAACGACGCTCTGTAACTCTCTAAACGCTCTAAACTATCTTACCCCCCAACTTCACTTTTTGGGTCCGAGGCCAGTAAAATGGCGACTTTCAAATCGCTTGGAGTCAGATACCTTACTAAAGAGTCTACTTTGAGATGAAAAACGAAGTTGTGAACTCGTCAAGAAAAACTAGAAAATGTAGAGCATATTCTTTTGTTTAGATTTCGAAGAAAATAGGTATTACTCCACAAAATGTATGAATGTACTAATTTTTCACACTGATAAACATAAACAGCATGACTTTAGTAGTATAAATTGACTGTCCCTCACAACGCTCACAACTGCTCACAACGTAGTTACCGTGTTTCCCTTTCCCCTATCCAGTTTCCGCCCCCTGACCGAGAAGATTTAGAAATTTAGAAGATCTAGCACTAGAAAATCTAGAAATCTAGAACTTAAGAGAAGTAAGCTGCAGGAGCAAGTTTTGAGTTAATATTGCCGTAAGAATTTAAATGTTAAGTTATTGCGTTTAGAATTCTGTGGCAAGTTGTCGTTTGGCGTAAGGCGCTGAAATATGGCGTACAATTTATTTGTTATTGACCTGAATTAATGTTTCATTTTGTACAGTAAAATTAATTAGCCTTTAGTTTCATTGCTTGACAGTGGTGTATTAGTATGATCCATACAATTCACTAGTTATTTAACTATACCTATTACTACACATCACACTACAAGACTTCAAGGAACCCATGATTCTCATAGAGTTTGGGGTACCCGTGAAACTAGTTAGGCCGATTAAAATATGTTTAAATGAAGCAAATAATAACGCACATATAGGTAAACATCTGTCTGATACTTTCCTACCCAGAATGGTCTAAAACAAGACGCTTTATCGCCACTGCTTTGAAACTGTGCTTTAGGATATGCCATCAGGAAGGTCCATGAAAACCAGGTGAGACCGAAATTAAATGGGATGCATCAGCTGCTGGTCTGTGCTGCTGATGTTCATCTACTGACTGATAACATATATACCATAAAGAAAAAAGCAAACTGTAATTGATCCTACTAAGGAGGTTGGTCTAGATGTAAACACAGAGAAACTTAAGTATATGTTGCTGTCCCATCACCAGAATGCAGGGCAATATCATGACATAAAGATAGCTAAGAGATGCTTTGGGAATGTGGCACAGTTCAAATATTTGGGAAAGACTGTAAGAAATCAAAATTTAATGCAGAATGAAATTAAGAGGAGACTGAATTCGTGTAATGCTTGCTACCATTCAGTCCAGAACCCTTTGTTTTCTTATCTGCTGTCTAGAAACATGAAAATTAGAAAATACGAAACTATTTTTGCATGAGGTTCTGTTTTGGCATGAAACTTGGTCTGTGTCATTAAGGGAGGAACATGGACCAAGGGTGCTGAGGTGAACATTTGGACCAAAGAGAGATGAAATGATAGGAGGTGGAGAAAAACTGCATAATGAAGAGCTTCATAACTTGTACTTTTCACCAAGTATAATTAAAATGTTGCAGTCAGGGAGGATGAGATGGGCATATAGTGCAAATGGGGGAGAAGAGGAATGCATATAGGATATTGGTGGAAAGGCCAGAAGGACAGAGCCAGTAGGAAGACCAAGATGTAGGTGGGTGGGTGGATAATATTATTTATTTATTATACTGCAATTGGATTTTAGCCCTGTGGCAGTAGTACACAATAGGACACAACAGACAAGTAACACACATTGCACTAAGTGACAAAACGTTCAAACAAAACAACACAATAAGGACATCCTACCACATTGAATACAAATCGAATATGATTAACAACTACAACAATTACAGAGAAATACAAACAACTGCAACAAATACAATAACAATTACAGAGAGAGAGAGAAAAAAAATACAACACCCAAAACACAAACAAAAGGAAACCAACAGTCATGGATGCGTAATGTCATTCACTTCACTTTTTTTCCTTGTAATTATTTCCACCCCAACTTCACTTCTCCTCATTTATCACTTTCCTAACCCTTTGCCTAAAATTGCTTGGTTTACAGGACAGAGTACCTAAAGCATCTGCAGGTAGTTGGTTCCAGAGCTCTATGGTCCTATTTACAAAGGAGTATTTCCCGATATCTGTCTGTTGCCTTCTACTTCTAATTTTCTTGCCATGATCACCCCTGCTCAGATAGCACTGTGTTTCTAATCTGTCACCTATAGCCTTCCAAGCCCCTTCTCCTGTGTATGCTTTGAAGAGAGCACATATGCGAGCTATCTTTCTGCGCTCTTTCAAGGTTTCCCAGTTCGATTCATTCTTATGGTGTGCAAATTTAGCCGCTTTCTTTTGCACCTGGTCTAACGCATTTATCTGTCCCTCCCTGTAAGGATCCCAGCACGCCGCCCCATATTCCAGAATCGGACGCACTAAAGATGTGTATGCTAGACTTTTAGTTTTGCTATTTCCCTTTTTTAGAATACGCATTGTAAAATGAAGTGCCTTCCAGGCTCTTTTCACAGTGTAATTAACTTGATCAGACCAGCTTAGGTCGCTGCGTAAAATTATTCCCAGATATTTACAGCTGCTCGCTTCTGGGATTACTGTGCCCCCTAACAAATAATTTAGTGGCTCTGTTACTCGAGCCCTTGTGAAACAAACTGCCTTACTTTTAGTTGGATTAATTTTCATCTCATTTTCAACCGCCCATTTCCCAAGTCTGTTCAGATCTATCTGCAACTTTTCCTTATCATTATTATTTTTAATTTTCCTATATATTATACAGTCATCCGCGAATAGCCTAATAGTTGACTCAATATTTCTCCAAATATCATTGACGTAGGCGAGGAACAGTAGTGGGCCCAGCACGCTTCCTTGCGGTACTCATGTTGTTCTGACTTCCTCCGATAGTTGCCCTCCTACTCTTGACTCTCTGCGTACGGCCCAAAAGGAATTCCCTTATCCATATAACTACCCTTGAGTCCATTCCTGAGGCCGCAATTTTCGTAAGCAGACGATCATGACAAACTAAATTGAAGGCCTTCGAAAAATCTATTACAATTGTGTCTATCCTACTTCCGTTATCCAGTGAGTCTGCAATGTCTTGGTAGACCGTGATTACTTGACTTTCACATGAATATCCCGGCCTGAAGCCATGCTGACCCTCAAATAACCAATCATTTTTATCCCATATTTTCCTCAGGTACGATGCTATAACGTGTTCCATTTGCTTGCATACTACTGAGGTTAAACTGACGGGTCTATAATTGGAGACCAGCGATCGATCACCTCCCTTGTAAACAGGAACCACTATGGCCTGTTTCCAATCACTTGGAATAGCGGCATTATTAATCGTCACATCCAGTAATCGCGCCAGGTATGGAATCATGGCTTCCCCACTCAGTTTTAGAATTTCACCAGAAATGCTGTCTGGCCCTACTGATTTGTTCTTACCTATCGCTGCTAACCTTTTCCTAATAATTTTTGTACTAACTGCGAAGGGTTCCCCTGATATATCGTGCTGTATTTGCGGGATGCTACGCTCACTGCTAAATACGGAAGAATAATATAAGTTGAGGAAGTAAGCCTCTTCTATCGAATCAGTAACGAGTCGTCCATTAACATCTTTGATTGCAGGAATATTTTCTCTATTTCCTTTGCGTCTTTTTACATACTTATAGAACTCAGTCCAGCAGTTACCTTCATTTTTTAATACAGTCCTTAAAAATATCTCCTGCGCATTTTGCTTGGCTAATAACAACTGCTTGGATAATCGCTTCAGTTCCTCTCGATACTGAATATTAGAATATTAGATGGGATGGGATGATATGGGCTGGCTCAATCTGACTGAGGATAGGGACCACTGGAGGGTTCTTGTGAACATGGTAATGAACCTTTGGGTTCCATAAAATGCTGGGAAGTCCTTGAGTAGCTGCACAATTGGTGGCTTCTCAAGAAGGGCTCATCTCCATGGAGTTAGTTTAAAGAACCAGGGACTTTATGAAATTCCCTTGGCATAAGCGCTATGTAGTATGTGTCGTGGGAGTGTGGAGGTGAGTATATGTAGAGAGAGACATTCCATATTTTTATAGTTTGATCTGGCCAAAATGTAAAGTAGGATTATGGTTTACCAATAAGGCAAAACTGAAATTTCTTTATACCTTGATAATTAACCTCCTATATTATATATATTAAAACATTTACACATACACGCATGCATACAGACTGCCACAACATTTTAGATTCCACTGAATACAAATAAAGCTAACAAATGTAATTCATAATTTAATAGTTTATCAGATTAATATATTTTAAATTGTGTCCTTCAGAGGGTGATTTCCTTAAATCTTTGTGATAAGTGTTAAAGCATGGGAACTATTTAAATTGCTTTTTGTTGTGTCCTGCATTTACCAGCTTTTAGTCATATAAAATGAAAGTATCAGTAACATATTTGATTTCTGGTTGTAGACCAGGCAACCTGACTGATACTTTTTTGCTCTTTGAGTTCCTCCATGCATATACAAGAACAGCTCTTAAGTAGGTCATTATTTCTAGTCATCCTAACATATCTCATTTGACACTACATAATGTCAATGGTTGGTGTCTAATCAACCCTCAGATGCATTTCAGCTTCTTACATTCATTCATATTCACTCATTGCAGAAAAATCTGGTTCCAGCATGTCAGATCTGTGGCTCAAGTGGAATAGTCAGCTGGAACTTTTGAGTTCCTTGGATAATTTGCTTGAGACTGAGAGCTTTGTGGATGTCACTATTGCTGTAGAAGGACAGCTTCTTAAAGCACATCGTGTTGTCCTTTGTGCCAGTAGGTATGGATAGATTTCCACATATTTGGCCCTGTGTACAACATGAAGAGGCTGTGACCATTGTAGAGTGTACCGACCACAGTCACTAGCTATTAATGAGATCTCACATGGCAATTAAACTTGAAGTCTTATGTGTAAATGTATGTAGTTAAGTACACTGTGCTGTCAAGAGATTTCAACAAGATGTTCCAGAAAGCCAAGCAGCTAGCTGTATTTTAGGGTCCATGATAGATTTGTGCAAAACTGTTTAACTGAGGATAAATTCCCAGTAAGGGAAAGGTATTTTTCTCTTTAATGCACCATCCATATTGGCTGTAGGTCTCATCTAGCTTCCTGTCCAGTTTGTACAGAGGCCTCTTCCAGGGGGAACATAACTGGAATGTGAAGCTGACCACCCATGTCCATCTAGTGCTATGATTAAGACTGTGTAGAGCTATACCTTTATTCTCTCATATGTCGCCATGACATAAACTTTGGAAAGTGCAGATCTAGCTTGTAGCTGGTCACTTTTCTTTTTGAGCTGTCATATGTGGCTAGTAATTTCCATTTTAATTTGGTGTGAATAAGATAGTGAATTGTAGGAGGCTATGATGGGTTGGGACAAGGGACAAGGAGGGTAAAGTTGTCTCTATGCTTAACTAATTAAGTGCTGCTCCATGAAGGTGTATGGGGGAAAGGATTCATTCATTCATTCATTATTAGAGGGGGTGGGTTTCCCCATGCACTTAAACCAGTTATTGGTCCATTGTGCGTCCCCCTTTAATTTCTACTGTCGCCATACCCTTCCAGTACTGGTGCTCGCTATCAGCCCCATTCTGCTAGCGAGGTCGGCCCTCTTCTGGCAGTGGTACCCGATACTTCCCCATCTACCAGAGGCATTGGAAACTACTTGGGCAGGAAACTTTTGCCTAATTTTGCTCAGAGGTCTCCTAGAGACATGAGGATCTTTTACATGCCGTAAATCTACGACACGGGACCCACGGCTTAAAGTCCCTCCCAGAGGACTTGTTCCCTGAATTTTTCCACCCTTAAAAATTCCACGTCCTCCACCGGGTTTGAATCCGCGTACCTTCAGTCATGAGGTGGGAACGTTACCCCTAGACTACGGAGGCCGCTTGGTGGATTGGATGTATAGATCCACATTCTTTGACCTCGGCACTAGATGGAGGTGAGTGGTCACCTTCACGCCCTGACTGCTTTATCCCTGGGGGAAGAGACCCCGATGCCCATTGGATAGGAGGTTGGTTGGACCTCAGAGCTAGTCTGAACGACGTGGAGAAAAGAAAATTCTTGACCTTACCAGGACCCAAACTCTGACCCCTGTCAGTTGTGCAGCCTGTAGCCAGTGGGAAAGCTCTTTGGGAAATGATTACCTAGAAGGCTGAGAAGTTGGTAGGAGGGTGTCTTTAAAATGAATAGTTATGGCAGTGGATGATGATGATGACAGTGGTGATGGAGTTCTTAAATGGTATTTAAAATTTGAACAGTCAAGGGATTTCATTCTGTCCAACTTTACTCTTTTCAGTCGATATTTGAACTCCATTCTGCGATCTAATACAGCACCACATCCAATAATATTCATGAGGGATGTAAAATTTGTGGAAATGAAAACAATTTTAGACTTCATATATAAGGGAGAAGCATATGTGGCACAAGAAAATATTCAAGGAGTTTTGAAAACTGCAGACGCTCTTAAAATAACAGGTAAATTCTACAAACCAAGATTTTATAAATGTCATATTAATTAATATAGTGAAATCCTGATTTAGAATACCCACATTTAGTGAACATTTGCCCTAGAGAGTGGAACTTATGCAGGTATGTAATGGCCAGTTACATATTTCATATCTGGGAGTTCCCTCTTTTAGGTTTTGGCCAGACAGCTGATGTACCGACAGCAACCAAAGAAACAACACACAACTATTTTATGTAAGATACAAAAGGTTAAATTATATGTCTTATGTTACAAGCATTATGGACTTTCAGAATATTGATTTGTTGCTTACTAGGACTGTCCAGCATTTCATGGACGGAATCTCCAATGAACTGTGTGCAGGTAGATGAGGCTTCTCAGTGTGACATATCAAACTGCCAGGCTGAATCAAAACCTTCTGACAACTTTAATGTGCAGAGGGAAGCACAAGAGCTGTTGCCAAAGCTGAATGACAATTCACTTTCAGGATATCAGAGGTACAAATTTTGTTGAAGCATTTCTCTGTCATTGAACTGGTAATGCAGGCTTGATTAGAACTTCCATGATTTAATCCAACCAGTCTTTAGGTATTGTATTACACTTCATTTACTACTACTGCTTTTCACAACATATTTCACTTGTGTATGTAAACCTTCCATTAGGTGCCCGTACATTCGTTACTTAGGGCTATTTCCCTCGGGCCAAAGAAGCAGGGGTGTGAAGCTAACCAATTCTGTTCATATAGTACTGAGATTAAGAATGGTGGAGCTGTGGAAACCTGTTCAGCTACTTGGTAGGGCCATAGACAACTTTTATATGTTGCAGAGCTACTGTAGTAAGTTACTGTCAGAAGTCTTATTACAACACACTGTACAGTCATTCTAGAATTTTCCATCATCTCCTCCTCAAAGCTGAAGTTCCGCTGTCTTTGAGGAAAGTGAATTTCTAATAACAATAGGTACATACAATACATAGAAAATTTATGTAAGGATCTTAATAAAGAAGATCAAATAGTTATAGTTGGGGGGCCAGGAAACAGTTTAGATAGGAACCTCAGTTACCAAATTGAGAATGACATAAGTGACATTGCTCAAAAAAACCAGTCACACCAATGTGAAGTTCGTTGGTCTTCTCTGGCAACATGTTAAGTCATGGATTAACAGGTGGGTAAGGGACGTTTATCTTCGACTTGAGAGTTCGCTTATGGGGATTGGCAGGACTCACATTGATGGGATTGATGTCTCTTCAATAGTGAGGATGAGCATACTGTCCATGGTCTGCATCTTAATCCTCAAGGCAAGGACAAGCTCACGCAACTCATTGCAGAGAGCTTTAAGGGCAGACACATTCCAGTTGTCATGGGTGTTCAGAATCCTTTTTTAGGTTAAACAGTGCAAGTAAGGTTTACCAAGTAAAAGAAATTACAAAAGAAAATAATCCTTCAGCTAGTAATAAATGCCAAGAAATAGAAATCAAGAAAGGAAATAAAAGCTCGATAAAATCAGTACAAAACAAAGTACTAAGAGTGTTCTATCAGAATATAAGGGGACTGAGAAATAAATCAAATTAATTAATAAGCTTCATGCATTCAAGTCTCCTTACTGTGCCTTACTGAACATCACATGAAGCAGCTGGTATTAGAACATTTTCACATAGAAAATTATAATTTAGGAGCTAGATATTGTAGACAAACGCTAGAGAAAGGAGGAGTGAGTATTTTTGTACATAAAAACGTGAAATTTACAAAAATAAATTTAGAAGATTATTGCAAAGATCAGGATCTAGAAGCCTGTGCTTTAAAGTTAGACTCTACTTTTTCTGATATTTGTGTACTGACTTTATATAGAGCCCCATCTGGGAATTTTGATCAATTCTTAGATAGATTAGAAACCATCCTCAGTGTACTGCATAGTCCAAAAGTTGAATTTCTAATTTTTGGTGATATAAATGTAAACTATCTCATCGATAGTAATAGGAAACTAAACTTAGATTCTTTGTTATTATCTTAGAATCTCTCCAGAACTGTTAACTTTCCCACAAGAATTCAAAATAACTCTGGGTCAGCGATAGATAATATATTCATTGATAACTAAAAAATAAGAGACTTTACTGTAGGACCCTTTATAAATGGCTTGTCCGATCATGAGGCCTAACTCATAGAAATAAATAATATTAACCTTCAGCCCAATAATCAACAATATAAAACAGTAAGGAAAATCAACAAGCATATGATGGCAGATTTTGTCACAAAATTAAGTAATGAATCTTGGGACACTGTATTTGACAGCAGTGCTATTGATTCTAAATGTAATTGCTTTCTGAACACATACTTGAGGATCTTTTATTCAAGCTTTCCCTTAAAAATAGTAAAAAATTACATTGAAAACAAAACCACCTGGATAACTGTTGGAATAAAAACTTCATGTAAACATAAAAACACCTATATTTGGCCAGTAGGGACAGTAATGATCCAAGACTAAAAAGTCACTACAAAATGTACTGTAAAATTTTGTCAAAAGTCATTAAAGAAGCCAAACAGAATAACTATAACAGCCAAATTCTAAAATCAAACAATAAAATTAAAACCACCTGGGATATTGTGAAAGTTGAATNGATATTGTGAAAGTTGAATCGGGAAATAAAACTGTTAATGAAGATGTACAAAGTTTGAATATTGAAGGAAAGTCTATTAATAATCCACAAGCTATTGCGAATGTATTTAATGAATATTTCCTCTCATTAGTTAAAAAAACATATCTTAATAATAATAATAATAATCATCCAATATATTATCTGTCACATTCCTTTAATAGTTAACTTCCAAATATAAATCTCAAATTCTCAACAATAAAGGAAAATGAAAACATTATTAAATCCCTTAAGCCCAAAAATTCACATGGATATGATGAAATTTCTACCAATTTACTTGAAGCAAGCTCTGTTTACATCAGTTCACCGTTGAATCATTTGTGTAATAAATCTTTATCATCGGATTTTTCCGCAACGCTTAAAATATGCTGTAGTGAAACCACTTTTTAAAAAAGGCGAGAGAAAATGCATTTCTAACTATAGACCAATATCTGTACTGGCTTTATTCTCAAAAGTCTTTGAATAAGTTATATATAACAGATTACTTGAACACTTAAATTCTAACAACATATTAGTCAAAGAATAGTTTGGATTTAGGAAAGACAAAACCACAGAAAAAGCAACGTATGAGCTAACCAACGATATTTTAAATGCTCTCAATAACAGATGTGGGAGGGATTTTCTGTGATTTAGCAAAAGCTTTTGATTGTGTAAATCATGATATCTTACTATCGAAATTAAATTTCTATGGAATAACTGGCAAAGCTAATGAATGGATCAAATCATACCTCAAAAACAGGTATCAAAGAGT
>NW_019739973.1:239199-265359 GCF_002891405.2 Cryptotermes secundus
AAGTGTCAAAAACTTGTGTTGCTGCTGTGTGCTTGTCATCCAGCAAGGAAGGCATAAGATTCTTCAGTTTTCCAAGGGATCCAGCACGGTATGTCTGTTTTAATTCATGGTGTAATCACTATGTGTTGCTTAATCCACTGTCTTGGAAAATACATATAGAACAAACTATACCTAAATTAAGTGCAGCTTGCTATGCAATGAGATCGATTAAGCCCTTTATGCCACAGGAAACACTGAAGATGGTTTACCATGCCTATTTTCATTCTATTATGAACTATGGATTAATATTCTGGGGGAACTCTTCACATAGTATAAACATTTTTAAGATACAAAAGAATATAATTAGAATCATTACAGGACATAGAAGTAGAGATTCATGTAGAGATATATTTAAGAAATTAAAAATTCTACCTCTTGAATCACAATATATACTATCGCTTCTTTTATTTGTTGTGTACAACAAAAATTAATTTGAATTAAATTCCAGTATCCATAACATGAATACTAGACAAAAATATAACTTCCATCTACCTTCATCAAACTTATCACTATATCAAAAAGGAGTCTACTTTTCTGGCATAAAAGTGTACAATAGTCTCCCACAAAGTATCAAAAACTTGAGTAATGATACTAAACATTTTAAATCAGAGCTAAAGAAATGTCTGCATGCTCATTCCTTCTACTCTGTAGACGAATGCCTCAATGTAAATAGAGAATAATGTAGAATTAAGCTATATTAGTTTAAGATAAAATTACTTGTACCAGTAGGTATTATTTTGACTTGTTCTATATCCAGAGGTATTAACCTACTTAGGATCTGTGGAATGCAAATAAATTCAATTCAGTTCAGAAAAGTTAACTGTAAGTCTCCCAGCCACAAGGAATTTAGTATGTTTTAAAAGTAGTTACCGATATGCTCAGTGTCATTGCAACATTTAACATTTTATAAGCAGGCATGTTTCTCGCAGACATAAGTTTATCAGTGATATTGTTCAAGGAATAGTTCATTTGAATGTAGAAAACTTTGAGTCAGGAAGTGTGTAGGTCATGATTATACGAGGGGCATTCAAATTCTAAGGTCTCCGATTTTTTTCTCAGGACTGGGCGTAGTTAGACACATGCGGTTTAGTTTAAAATATGTCTGCACTCTTTGTGAATGCATGACAGAGATGGCAGCACTGTATGGCACACAGAACTCTAGTGGTGGTGGAGAGTTTGAGGAGTGTTTTTGATACCTAAAATGGCGACATTTTCGTTACAAGAACAGCAAGTAATCATTCGTCTTCTCCAGTTGCGTGAGACATGTGATGATGGTGTCATGAATGTGAAAAATGTGCGTTTGTGAGTGCGACAGTTCAAAGAAGGCCGAACGTCGTGTGACAACGAACCAAAACAATATATGATATAAACTCCGTCCTAAGTGCAACAATTTATTGTAGGTCTTTCGTCTTGCTTTCTTTTACACTACATGTTTCGGCCACAAACGGCCATCATCAGGTGTATACACTCACGTAGCTGCTACACTGCACTTAGTTTAAAATTTAAAACACCGGTCTTCCCAATTGTTTCCTTCGTCGTTGCTAACAGACTCTACTTCGCTGATATTTATCTGATTCGTACATTCTTTGTTACCTACACACGTCAATTTTGATGTTCATGAACTGGCACTTTTAAATCTTCAGTTCCAATTTTAAAAATTCCTTTAAAATTTTTTCTAAATTTTAAAATTTTAAAATTCTCAGGGTTACTCGCCCTATGTCTGATTTAAAAGTGCCAGTTCATGAAAGTCAAAATTGACGTGTGTAGGTAACAAAGATAATGTACGAATCAGACAAATATCAGCGAAGTAGAGTCTGTTAGCAACGATGAAGGGAACAATTGGGAAGTCCGGTGTTTTAAATTTTAAACTAAGTGCAGTGTAACAGCTACGTGAGTGTATACACCTGATGATGGCCATTTGCGGCTGAAACGTAGTGTAAAAGAAAGCAAGACGAAAGCCCTACAATAAATTGTTGCACTTAGGACGGAGTTTATATCATATATCGTATATAGTGCAACAGGATGCTTAAATATAATATTGAACCAAAACAATCTCGGCCTCGCACCAGCCGGTCTGACAACATGGTCGAGCGAGTTGAGAAAGTTGTTTTGGAGGATCGCCAATTGAGTGTGGAAAACATCGCCTCCAAAGTTGGCATTTTTATGGGATCTGTGCACACAATCCTGCATGAAGACCTGTGAATGCGGAAAGTGTCCTCCAGGTGCGTGCCACGAATGCTGGTGGATGACCACAAGGCTGCACGCATGGCAATTTGCTAGGCGATGTTGACACATGATGAAGGCATGAATGGGACTTTCTTTTCATCAATTGTGACAATGGATGAGACATGGATGCCGTTTTTCAATCCTGAAACGAAGCGCCAGTCAGCTCAATGGAAGCACACAGACTGACCGCCACCAAAAAAATTTCGGGTAAGTGCCAATGCTTAAAAAATGATGGTGGCCATGTTTTGGGACAGCGATGGCATGATCCTTACTCATTGCATTCCAAAGGGCACTACGGTGAGAGGTGCATCCTACCAAGATGTTTTGAAGAACAAGCTCCTTCCAGCACTCCGAGAAAAACAGCCGGAAAAGGCTGCACGTGTGCTCTTTCACCAGGACAATGCACCAGCGCATTGGGCGTATGCGACACAGCAGTTTCTTCATGAAAACAAGCTTGAAGTGGTTTCTCATGCTCCCTACTCACCTGACCTGGTTCCTAGCGATTTTTGGCTTTTCCCAAAGGTGAAAGACACTCTCCATGGTCGCACACTCATCAGTCGTGCTGCTATTGCATCAGCGATTTTCCAGTGGTCAAAACAGACTCCTGCAGAACGTTCGTAGCAGCCATGGAATCATGGCGTCGACATGATAAATGTGTACGGCAGCAGGGAGACTATGTTGAAAAGTGACAGAAGTTTAAAATTTTTTGTATGACTATTGTGCGAGAAAAAAATCAGAGACCTTAGAACTTGAACACACCATGTAAAACTGTGCACTTTGTAATGTATAACTTCAGCTTTCAGATGTTAGTCATGTATACGTTGAGGCTGTTAAACATTTCAGCATATATTCCAGGTTCCATCTTAAGTGTGAATGGGGTGGAAGAAGGAAATGGACTGATGTGTAGGTCTCACATTAGGATTAAGTATAGGGGTAATCAAACATGATTCTATTGAATGGGAAGTGGTTGCAGGAGGATTGGCGCAGCCAGACTGATAATTTTGTATGTCTCATTCACAAGTGCAATTGTCAAATTGTCTGGCTATTCTGATGGCCTCCTTGATTTTACAAGTTCGTAAGTGTGGATGTTTGATAAGGCTTCAGTCACAGTGGAAGACCCCAAAGACATGAGGGCAGAGAACTAAACATTGATGATGTTTGAACACTCCACCAAAAACAAACACTGAGTTTAATGAGATTTTTAACTCCTAGTAAATATGAACAGTCTACCATCCCTGTATCATCAGGTAAGTCATGAAATAGTCAGACACCCTGTGGCTTCAACTGTGAAGATGGGTACATATTCAGCCAAACAATTAGTGAAAAACCCTTGCCCTATACTCATCATTGAAGCCATAGACCAGTTAAGTTTCTCCCTTAGCAGAAACAAAGGAAATTCAAGAAAAAGAGTTAAGTTCCATAAATATACCCTATAATAGTAGTTATTCATTAAGTATATCTGAGAAATGTGGCTAGGGTGCTGAAGTGATCAGTAGCCCTTATATCATGAAGCACTGTGTTGAGTGCATTTAGTATTTGTTTGTTTGCATTAACAGCATGAAGTTAAGTCCATTTAAAATCAGATAACTTATTTGCAACCGTTCAGAGGGTCAGTTCTTGTTTAAAGGACATAACATTTACATTTTCAGACTAAAGAGTGTGAAATTACAGTTTTCATATAAAAAACTGTTCCGTCAGTTGCACAATTATTGTGATGTCTGCATGTTACAACATACTTGTATTGTTCAGATGATGTGTTTGTTCCCTTGATTATAAAATGCAGGCTGTATACTTGGAGTAATCAAGAATCTAATATACCTGTTTATTATGTACTCATGTTTTATATGGCTTATCTAGGTTCAGTCTAACCAGCAGCATCTAGCAGATTAAAAAGATATATGCTATGTGCCCTCATTTTTAGTGTATTTATATGTAGTCAACTCTGGATTATTCTGTAATAAAGAATTGTGAGCACAATATACGTGGTCTTATAATAAAGTTCGTGAACTCATTGCGGTAAAAGTGCTACATACCTCATTGATGAATATCACTGTGGTCATCCTCAAAGTACTTCCCTTGGGAAGCTACGCACCAATGCCAGCACCACGTCCACCTTTCAAAACGATTTTGGAACTGGCTTTGTGGAATGGTCTTCAGAACTGCTGTCATATTACTCCTGATGTCATCAGTGTCAGTCTTTTGGAATAGAAAAAGTTATTGGACACTAGATCTGTTGAATATGGCGGGTGTTCCAGCATAGTTATTTGTTTGCTACCACAGTGCTATGTGAGCAGATGCAGTGTTGTGATGCAAGATCCATGAGTTTTTGGCAAAAGGTTTGGGTCATTTCTGACTTTCATGCAGCCTTTTCAGTACTTCAAAATAGTAAACTTGGTTGACTGTTTGTACAGTTCGTACAGCCTCATAATGAACAATCCCTCTAATATAAAAAAGTTAGCAACATTGTTTTGACTGAAAGAACTCTTTTGACCATGGAGAATTGTCAGTCTTCTAATGTGCACATTGCTGCTTTGTTTCAGGGTCATAATGGTAGACCCATGCTTCATCACCTGTGATGACAGCCCAAAATGTCTTCTTGCCTCTCCAAAAGGTCTCAGCAAATTTCGACTCTTCTTTGCTTTTGTTCTCCAGTGAGCTCCTTTGGGACCATTTTTACATACATCAAGACCTTCAGATAAGATTTTCATAACTGTTTTATCTGTCAATGTTTTCTTGCTCTGCTATGCTCTCTTAACAGTCAGCTGATGATTTGATGGACTTTTTCTATGTTTTCTTCAGTTCTGCTTGTTGATGGCTGTCCTGATCTCTCTTTGTCAATGACACTTTTTATTCCCTCAGGAAAACGTGTTACCCACTTGTAAACTGCTGTTTTCTTCATAGCACTATCCCTGTAAAGTTGCAATAATACTCGTATCTCTCTGATTTCACTTATACACTTGGCAAGAGTGTAAGTGAAATCAGAGAGATATTGTTGCAACTTTACAGGGATAATGCTATGGTGACTGAGAATAGCTCTTTCTAACAGGCCCAACTGAGTAGGTTTATCCTGCCCCATCCACCTGAGGATGGAGACAGATCCAATCTCCAAAACGTTGTGGTTTTTTTTTTGTCTTCTATATACCAGACAATAGATAAGAGTCCAAAATAAGCCTAATAGTTCTGTACAGCATACACCATCATCAAAATCCTTTTAAGTCTATCCGAAGAAATTTAATGTTCGTTTATGATGTGTATGTGTATCAACCGTCTTACAGTGCACACGATTTCACCTTTCTCTTCACTACATGTTTCAGCACTAATGTGCCATCTTCAGATGTGGTTTTATTTACGTCAAACCATTGCACTGTATGCCATCATGTCTCCTTTATAAAATGATTAAAATGTATATATGTCATGTATAATAATAAAGTTTATATATTAAAACTTTTCAAAATTTATCATCTATACATCACACTTCAAATTTTGTGAGTTACGTCAATCCTCTCCTATGGGAGTGTTCTTCCTATGGCCCCAAATTTACACACGACAATAAAACTACACAAACATAGCACACCTATTAGACCCATAATCAACTGGAGACACACCCCAGCATACCAAATAGCAATACTATTATCCAAAACACTACAAGAATATTTACAATTGCCAAACGCATATAATATACATAACTCCATACAATTAATGAATGATTTAAACACAATTATAATAGATGAAAACATAAGATTATGTTCTTTTGATATAAAAAACATGTATACAAACATGCCTAAGAAAGATACAGGGTGATTCACGAAGTTTTACCCCCACTTAGGGAGGGCATTCCTGAGGTAATTTGGAACAAAAAATGTTAATATACTAATGGTATCCAACTCATAATTAAAGAGATACAGTAATTTGAAAACTGGCGAAAAAATCTTTTTTTCTTCGAATTTCATTCAAAACAAATTAGAAATACAATACAAACACTTTTTAAATCGTTAATGTTTTAGGAAAGAAGCATTCTAAAACCAAATTTTTCTTTTCAATTTCTTAATTTTGCATTGTGCAACATTTTCCATCGATTATGTGTTACAAAATTACATTATTTTCAGCATCCCATTCTGTAAACATACCAGTGGTTGCATATCACACCCTTCTATCAATCTGTTTCCTTTAAACTGTAGTGCTTTAGAAGACAACTGGATTTACATAAGATTTTCAAAAATGTCTCCCTGCATGTCAACACAATGCATCGCACGCATATGAACTGTTCTGCCTATCTACCTACGCGCAACCTTCAAACCGGTCTACCTTATCTGCTGACATAGCTGACTGGAACGTATGGTCGCCCACGCTGAAGCATAGCGCTGCATTCACAATGATGCGTTTCAAAAATTTATTGTTACTCTGTAACTACTGAATATCAACCAAAAGTTTATAAGGAAATTTTGCAGGAAATAACCCCAGGAATATGTACCATAAGCTGGGGTAAAACTTCGTGAATTACTCTGTATAATGAACATAACTAAAAATATACTACAACACAATCATAATACAAACACAAATACACAAAGAGAAATTATGTGCATATTGAACACTATACTAGACCAAAATTATTTTCAGTATGAGCAAGAATATTGCAAACAAACAGATGGTTTAGCTGTGGGAGTTCCAACATCTGCAATATTAGCAGAAATATATATCCAGAACATGGAACACACGCAAATATACAACATATTAAAAGATCAGAACATAATTGAATATTTCAGACATGTTGATGACATACTAATATTATATGATATAAACAAAACAAATATTGACGATATGATTATAGAATTTAATAAACTGCAACCTACGATAAATTTCACAATAGAGAAAGAGAACCATAAATCTATAAATTTCCTAGATATAGGAATATATAGAGGAATAGAAAATTTGCAATTTTCAATCCACCGCAAACACACAGCAATGGACATAATAATACCAAGTGACTCATGTCATCCACAAGAACACAAGATATCTGGTATGACTCATAGATCGAGTAAATAACTACCCCATTACCAGAATACAAAAGATAATGAGATAGCTATTATAAATAACATACTCATAAATAATAAGTACAGCACATATAATTACAAAACTAACTACAAATAACAGAAAGCAAAACATTACAAAAAAGCAGAACATCACAGAGAATTCAGAAGGACAAAAAAAAAACGAAATGGGCAACATTCACATATATAGGAAAAGAAACAAGAAATATAACAAAAATATTTTGAGACAGAATTGAAAATAGCATTCAGAACTAAGAATAATTTACAACACATATTAAAATCAGGACCACGAATAAATAAATATAACAATAGTGGCATATATAGTATGAAATGCCATGGAATATATAGGACAAACTGGGAGGAAATGTAATACCAGATATAAAGAACACATACACGACATAAGACACAGTAACAGCAATACAGGATACTCAGAACACATATTAAACACAGGACATGCATATGGTACAATAGAAAATACTATGGATATCATAGCAACGAATAAGAAAGGACAATATTTAAACAAATTAGAAAACTATCATATATATAGAACAGCAAAGAAAAACATGCATATGAACAGTATAAATAAAGAAATATATAAGCCAGTATTTCACGAATTACACACTATTTACACAGAACAACATAACACCCCACCACCTACCCCCACTACATTTAACAATACAACATCATAACTCAATCAATATGAAGACAGCACACATACACATATCCAGCAATACAACGCACACAGTCACAAGGGAAGAACACAACACAGGACATAGTGAGTATTAAACATTATAAAACCACACGTAACAGATAGAAGTCGGAACGTGGTATTAATGAGTAACATTTTCACATTGCAGATATACACAAGAATATAGGAAGAACACCCCCATAGGAGAGGATTGACGTACCTTACAAAATTTGAAGTGTGACGTATATATGATAAATCTTGAAAAGTTTTAATATATAAACTTTATTATTATACATGACATATATACATTTTATAAAGGAGACATGATGGCATACAGTGCAATGGTTTGACGTAAATAAAACCACACCTGAAGATGGCACATTAGTGCCGAAACATGTAGTGAAGAGAAAGGTGAAATCATGTGCACTGTAAGACAGTCGGTACAAATACACGTCATGGACGTGAATCAGTGCAACAGGACGCTAAAATATAAGATTATTAATGTTCGTTTGTTGCTCTACTTCAAGCTCCAACGTTCTTGTGGTGGCACACCAAAACACAGACAGTAATAGACGCCACTGAAAAAGAGACTGCCATAGATCAACAACATGGCTGTGAAACGCTAATATGCCAGTGTCGTCATACCATACTAAGGCTTCTGTCCACTGCTGCAA
Organism: Cryptotermes secundus; assembly: GCF_002891405.2. Classification (NCBI taxonomy): domain Eukaryota; kingdom Metazoa; phylum Arthropoda; class Insecta; order Blattodea; family Kalotermitidae; genus Cryptotermes; species Cryptotermes secundus. The sequence goes on from NW_019739973.1 coordinate 247,875, forward strand.
GCACATGGTGGCTAGTTCGTGAACTTTATTATCAGACCTCTTAATGCATAAATCATGTTCTTCGCATATGTATGTCTTGTTCTCTCCAGCTTAGAAGAAGGAAGTGAACAAGCCTCTAAGAAAGAGACTAATGTTGGTGCAGATACCCAGGAACATATAGGAAAATTAACTGAGGTAAGTGTATGGTCTGTAGTATGTAATTATTACGCCGTGGTGATGGGGGGCGTGTAGGTAGCCTTCCACTGCTGCCACATCTTATGTTGTAAGGGGTTAACACAATAATACTAGATTACCCTCAGCTAGGATTCTCCTGGTTCTGGGCTTCCTTCGTTGCATAGAGCTGCCACCATCTATTACATCTTAAAAAGGGGTGATGAAAGTACTAAGGGCTGGTAGCGCGGTAGTCGAGCGTTCTCTGTTGGCTGGCCCCTTCATCACTGTCACCACTTATTATTGGCATAGAGTGGGCGTGTCGGGTCTGACCCGCCTCTACCCATCGACTGTCACACCATATATTACACCTTTACGACAGGGGTGGATTTGATATCTCCCTGCTGTCACCAATTATTGTGTCTTAGTGCCGGGGGTGGGTTACAACACACTAAATCACTTGGTCTGCCATTTCACTTTGGCTAGTCCCTTTGCTTCGTCAGTTAACCCTTCGTTGACTCAGTCCACCACCATTGCCATAAGTAATACTTCGATATCAGGGGTGAGTAAAGCACAGTTACTCTTTCTCTACATCAGCCACCTTGCGTTTTCCGATCCCCACCTCTGCCATCACTTTGTTATGCCTGAAGAGGATAATGAAATATCTAATTTACTCTTCCCTTGTTCCCTCTTGGAACGCTATCTCTCTGTCTCCTATTAGTCTCTCACCCTTAACTCGGATTATCATAGCCCTTCTGCTAGTTGCATCTGGCTGCTGTTGGCCGCCTGGGTCAGTTCTGCCCTTCGCTTGGGACTGGGAAAAGGAGGAGCTTGTGAGGGTGAATCATACTCTGCGTACATCCTACCCTATGTACACTGGTCTATTTACACTGTTATTTACAATAAAAAGGGGCTGCCTTCGGCCAGTTTACATAACACCATTCGTTACTCCCTTTCTAATTTCCCTCTCGGGGGTGATGCCGTGAGACTGTTGCTCCCCTCCATTGCCTGTCACTACACAATTTCTACCCTATTGTACCCTGGCACTCGCTGGGGTACACTGGAGACTGTACTTCGAGTTCACACAACAACACTGAATTTTTTGATAACATGGCTAATATGAGCAAAGACACTTACTTGAAATAGAGACGCAGATAAGTGTCGCCATCCACCATCTTGTGGTACCCATGTCGGACAGAGCCTACGGCTAGCAGCTGGTTATTATGTTTAGATGAGATCCCCTTTTGGGTTTTATTTTCTCATTTTTATAGACTAATTTTACTGACACTGCAGTTGGCGAAAGAGGGAGGCTGACCGTAATTGGCTAAATCCGACTTATCGCGGGCAAACGCGGCGCCTCCCTCTTTGCTTTTGTAATTTCGCAGTCTCCAGGTGTTTACAAACGTCACTTATAAAGTGGAGCGGTTGCGTGCCTTTGCTGACTCCGGTGTTTGTTGACATAACACTGCGTTTCACAGCCTATGTGTGGCCATCACTGCTCTACTTTCTGTGAAACGCTCTCGTAACGTTTAGGCAATGAATTTGGTTTCTAGTTTCAAAACCCGTGACATAACAGTAATAGCAAAATATGTAAATTTGTTTTTCCTGTGCCTTTTGTGAGTTCCAGTATTTTTACATTCCAAGTTCTAATACTGGATAACTGTCAGTAATTCCAAGCCTCTTTCTAGAATTTTTTCTTACCAAACCTTTGGAGTTTTCATGCAACCAGCAAAAATTGCAAAAAAAATTACCGTTTTATGAAGTTACTTAAAATCAAAGTTGCAATATCCATATGTTCACCCATCATGTGGTAGTTGGCCCATCTGCCAGTAGCAGTGCTGCCTACCATCCTCCCTCACACATGTGCAAATACAGTTGTAATGATGCATGATTTCAAAATAGGATGGTTGAATTTGTGAGTGCATTATAGTATGTGTGAAAACTTCAACTATCATTCTGCTGTGTCTCCTGAAAAGACACTGATGCAAGAACTAAAGCAACAGTTTCTTGCTTTGACTTTGAAAAAGAAAATGGAAATATCAAAAGATTGGAAAAGTATGAAAAACGGGTTCTGTAGATGCTTTCCTTATGCAACCTGCAGATTCATGTTTCTGCACACTCCATTCTACATGTCCCTATAACCATTTTTTATTTTGTCCTCTGTGTATGATTTCTTTTACTAGTCTTAAACATTCAACCCTACAAGTGCCAGCTTTAATTCCTGCAGTGCTAAGTCAGAGCATGCAAAATTCAGATCCAACAAAATGCAGATCATTGCTGTAATTTTCAGCTCACCTAGACTTACCATACACCGTTTTGAAGAGAGTGAATTTTACTATATTGTGATGTTTAAATTTTAATAAATGGAAACTGTGCAAGTGAAACAAACTATACACAATATACAATAATTATATTTATAGTTATTTATATCATTTTGGACAAAACAAACAAAAAAACTGTGGCTTTAGTCTGCAAGTGAACTATACTGACTGAGCAACCCCTGCTTGTTGGAGAAGTTAGTGCCAACTTTAGCGGATAGAGGGTGTCGCATGGTCAGTGTATTGAATCCCCACGGCCGTTAATTTCGGTTTTCTAGCCCAGAGCCACTACTTTCCCATTCAGGTAGCTCCTCAGTTATCCTCATGAGGTTGAGTGGACCCCATTCCAGGCCAACTGCTTCTCAGAAAATCTAGTAGCGCCGGGAATCGAACCCGGGACCTCCAGATCTGTTGCCAGGAACTCTCATCACTAGACCACAGAGGCAATCTACCCTTATTAAATAAAGCTATATGTGACCCAAAATTTGAAATGTACAAAAGACTGTTTGCTATATTAGCAACATCTGTTCAAAATGTCATTACAAAATATTTATTAATGGTGATAATTCCTTGTATCCTGTGCGATGCTCTTAAATATAGAAATCTTGGATATGAGCTGCTGGTTAGAGAAATGTAAATTTTATAGGTAATTTTTTGGTTTAAGGTCATTTTTTGGGTAATTGTTGGGGCTTTTAAGGGTATTTCTTGTCATTTTTGGCCATTTTAGGGAATTTGTTAATAATGTTAATAATATGGAAGCAGAGTGTTCTTTCTCTTTCTCCTAAGCGCTCTCTACAAAAGCCATATTATACAATAACAGGTTGCAATCCTGGGCCGTCCTTTCCATTCGTTTCATGGCAGTGCTGACAATACATATAATAAAACGGTATGGCGATGACTACTCACACTGCAGCTCTTTGTACAAAGCAATTTGCTTAGTTACACATATTTCTAATTGGAATCTCTTGCTTCATATGACGTTGTTCAATAAACACCTTCTGTCTTCAGTTCCTCACCCTTGACCATACAGAAAAAGATACAGTTGATGAAAGGTTCTCGGTGGAAAAGTTCAGTTCTGTGTTGCGCCAGAGTGATTAATTTTATCACGATGCCAAAAGCAAAGCCAAGTAAATCGTGTCATTTAAAGCAATTTGTAGCAGAGTTTGGAGATGATATATTTTCAACTGATGGTGACATTTTATACTGCAAGATGTGTGAAACAAAAGTAGTGGCAGAAAAAAGATTCACGGTACAACAACATATCGGCCGCGACAGGCATATATGAGCAGTGCAAATTTCGAACAAAAAGAAACCTGTGCAAATGTTACTGCAACAGCGTTCATCTGGAGGTCGAAATAAGTCATCATATTTTTTAGAGATCCGTGTGATGCTCTGGCGTCCGCAAATATTCCATTTTGGGCTCTAAACAATGGAAAACTGAAAAATTTTCTGGAAGTAAACTGTGGTTGTTCCATCCCGGATGAATCCACACTCAGGAAGAACTACCTTTCCCAGTGCTACGACAGTATCCTGGAAATGATTAGGAATAAAGTGCATTGGAAGAAGATTTTCGTTTCCATTGATGAGACCTGCGATACGGACGCTTGCTACGAGGCGAACGTCATCAATGGAACCTTGGAAATTGGCGGACCAGGTGAAGTGTTTCTGCTTAGGAGTGAGGTGCTAAAATCCATTAATCATTCCACAATTTGTAAACTCTTCGACAGGTCGATGTTTCTACTGTGGCCAGAGGGTATACGACATGACGACGTCTTGCTTTTTGTGACCGATGCAGCCCCATATATTGTAAAAGCAGGCAAGTCAATAAAGTCGTTTTATACAAAATTGGTGCATGTTACTTGCCTAGCTCATGCACTGCATAGAATGACAGAGGAAGTGAGATCAGAATTTCTTCAAGTGGATGCTCTTGTGTCAAGGACGAAGAAGATTTTCATCAAGGCTCCAGCTCGTAAAATACATTTTAAAGCTGCGGCCCCTGGTGTTCCACTGCCCCCGGAACCCATCATTACAAGGTGGAGAACATGGACTGATGCTGCAATTTACCATTGTGATCATTTTCAGATAGTGAAAAACATTATACATTCAATGAAGATGGAGGATGTGAGGGCAATTGAAGCTGTTCAGGAACAGTTCTCGTGCATCGAGATGGAAGGACAGCTGGCCTTCATAAAGGCAAATTTCAGTTCCTTGACAGAAGGAATCCAATGCTTGCAGGACAGAGGAGCAACTCTAGAAGATTCGCTCGCTCTGGTGAAAAAAATAGCCACTGATTTGGAGAAAGTGTCAGGGGACATTGGTAAAATGGTGTCAAGAAAAATGAAAAGTGTTCTGGATAAAAACTTAGGTTATGAAACATTATGCAGCATTTCTCAAATTCTGTCAGGAGAGTCCTTCAGCGCCTTCAGTATTGAAGAAGAACTTACTGCTAGTGATTTGGTACACTTCAAGTATGCTCCTGTTGTGTCTGCAGATGTGGAAAGGAGTTTCTCTAAGTACAAGAATGTGTTGTCGGACAGTAGGCATGCTCTCACTTTCAAGAATCTCCGCATGTTGACTGTCATCTATTGCAACTCTGAATGAGGTACAACTTAAATGTTGGAATACATACCGCATATGTACATTTGATGAGCGTTCTAACACGATAGAAAAAATCATATTAAAACATTTAGCTTAAAATTCAATCAATACTGCTTAATTCTCAACATAAAAACGAGGATGAACTTAAAAGAGTAAAGATGAGTTCAGTGTTAATAAATATTAAAAATACAGTTTGATTTGTTTCATTCTGGTCCGTCACAATAACAATTACAAATTATAAATACATTTTCAAATAATTAGTAGATATTCTGACATATTACATTTCTGGGTCATATTTTAGGTCATTTTTCTGGATTTTTTCGGTCATTTTTTAAATATTTTCAGGTCATCAAAATCCGGGCCCTGGTGATAATACAAGTCTTCATTCTAGCTTGCACTCCACATGTGGCCAGTTTCTGACCCAATGGATCAGTGTACCTATCATCAGAAACAGTCATTACTATCACCGATGTTATTTGCAATTTCATAATGTTCAGTAACCACTAAAAAAATGTATGGGAGAGTGGTGGTGTAGATCCATGTATTCTTAACTTTAGCACTAGATGGGAATGGTCAGCTTTGTTCCCCGGTTGCTTTACCCCTGGGGAAAGTCTTCAGTATCCATTGGATCAAAGGCTGGGTGGGTCCCAGGGTCAGTCTGGATACTGTTCAGAAGAAAAAACCCAGCTGCCAGAAGTTGAACCCCAGTTCACTTCTGGCTTGTGTTTTGGATGTATCAGAATCAAATACTGGCACTGACTATCCCATCCAGGCTCTTTTTTATGTGTGTTTTTCTCCACTGCTAGGATTGTACCTTAAATTAGGCCATGACTAGTTCCTTGCACATCCTGTCTGAATCATTATTTACGATCAACTAGTCATCTGTTAGTATATAATTTGAGTTACTGACAGCATTGTTAAACTACAATTGTAAGTACAGTTTTTTTTTAATGTCAGAACTGCGAAGCAACAAAAGTGGCACATGTTTCAACATTGGAAGATGGTGAAACACTGATGGTACTGGAAGCACCACCTAATATATCGATCGCCTCTGTCCCTGCGACCCCAGCAAGACCTAAGCCAGCAGCAAGACAGTATACTAAGGAGGATCTTAAAGTAAGCTCTTTGAACACAGAAGTTCTGGATTTGGAGTCACATAAAATCATAGCAGCAAAGCCTGATTTTACTTTTAGAGATTAATACCATTGCAGTGGGAGCCGAGATAGCATAGTCGTCATAGTGACTGGCTATGGGCTGGACACTTGAGGGTCAAAAGTTTTCTTTAATCCATGTCCAGACTGGGTCTGAGGTCCACCCAACCTCCTATACAATGGGTACCGGGGGTGGGGGGTCCTTTCCACTGGGGTTAAAGTGGCCGGGGCGTGAAGCTGACCATTCACCTCCAGCTTGTACTGAGGTCAAGAAAATGTGGATCTATACATCCACTCCCCAATATGCCTTTGTGGCATAGCACTCAATTAGTTAAGCACAGGGACAACATACTCGTATACCATTGCAGTATTGGTACTTGTAGCTGAAAGGAAGAAAGTTTCATGAAAAGCCTGTGGGTATGCTTACATTTCCTGCCATACATACCTACGTACTTTCTGTCATGCTCATAAAATTAAAAGAACATTTTTCACTGTAGGTACAGATGACAGTGGTTAACGACTGAAATGAAGCCATTTTGCTTGCCAAAATTTCCTGATCATTGTGAGGATGACTTGTTGACAAGCTTCTTATTGCAAGCATATGCCTATAGACAATATTCTGTGTCCATATAAACATAGGAATGGGCATGTTTGTGATGGTCAAAAGATAAACACAAGTAACATGTCTTTAATGGATCCATTGTCATACAAATTTTTAATCTTGTTAAGACAGTATTAATTTGAAGTGCTTGGGACTTAAGAAGTACAAACTTTGGATTAATGAAATTCAAATCATGTGATTTTTGCTGTGAACTTACGTGCAGAGCATAGGAGTTGATGCTGATATTGTGTGGGACTGATAATAAACACTGAACACTAGTTCTAGAACTGGGAAAGTGTGGTTGTCATTAAAAGTACTTATTTCTCTAAATTAAAACACAGATGCATAATTGTTAACACTTCATATGTCTTTGTTTATTATAGTACACTTAGTTACTATAGAATTCTGACGATGATGTATAACATACAGAGATATTGGGTTTTCGGACTTTATCCATTGTCCTGGTTTTTAAGATAACTAAGAAAAACACGACGTTTCGGAAACTGGATCTGTTTCCGTCCTCAGGTGAGGGAAAACACCTATTCTGTTGGTCCCTTAGAAAGAGCTAGCCTCAATCACTGGACCCAACAGAATAGGTGTTTGCCCTCACCTAAGGACAAACAGATCCAGTTTCTGAAACATCGTGTTTTTCTTAGTTATCTTAAAACCCAGGACAACGGATAAAGTCCGAAAACCCAGTATCTCTGTATAGTACACTTAGTTTCTCTTGTTGAGGAGAGTTCAGCAGATTTGTTCAGGTTTTAGTCACAGTGAACATCCTAACTTTGCAGTATGCTTTGGAACTGATACATCAGGGTCAGCTGGGAATCAAGCCAGCAGCTAGAGCATTTAACATACCTGCAGCAACTTTACATCATGCAGCACGGCGAAGCAAGATCTCAAGTCCAATGCAGCAAGGAGGAAATCGTGCTGTATCTCACTGCAGTAAAATAAAACCTGCCATCAGTGGACATAAGACCTGAAGTTTTGTGAGATCATCAGTATATATCATGTGTGTTTAAGAAGAAGAAAAATAATTCCTATGGTGTGACTGGGTACTGACTCTCCACCATGACCTCAGATTCAAATGTGTGAAAGATGTAATAATTGTGTTTGAATATGTATGTAAAGGCAATATTACTTTAATTGCATTGCTATTCATTTGTCTCCTCTTCTCTTGTTTTACTGCATTAAGTTTTATCATGTCATCCCATAGTTAACATTTTAGCATCTGAAAATGTTTTCTACACATCTTGAGAAATTTTTCTTGTGTTGCAGCGATATGTTCTACATGCCCATTGAAGCCTCTTTTATGGCATTCATAAACTTTTTTTTTTGTGGTAAAACTCAAGGTTAACAATTTCTCTATTCGTAAAATAACCAAATTCCTCTTCAACTCAAGAATTTCAGTATTCAGAAATATTTTTAAACATAAATACCCTGTTACCTCTGTGATGTACTCAAACATGGTATAAGATAAAAATTAATGAAAATAACCTCACATTGAAAAGATCATTAGAGGTGAAGAGGGAAGTACATCTAACCTTGAAGGTTCTTCTGAAACACTGATTTTTATGTACTAACGTTCAGAGCACCACATCCCAGAAGATGATATTTTCATAGTTACCACTATGAAAACCTCAGATGTTACATATTTTAATCTATAAATAGTTTCAGAACCAGTAACTGCTTTTCATTCACTCCTCAATGGTTGTACAGCCCTTCATTAGGCCGTGGCCTCTTCTTCAGTTTTGTAATCTTTTTGACAGACCGGTAGGACTCCTTGGGTGAGTGATCAGCCCATTGCAAGGCCACTACCTACAACAGGACAACACAGAATAAACACATACAGAAATCCATGCCTTGGTAACTCTGCCTTCAGATAACAGTAATTTGATAATAAATCATTACATCACATACAAGTCTCTCAATCATTGCACATTAAAGTCTGTAACATGTTGAAATACAGAGTGTCTGGATGAAAGGTGTGAGCCCGGACAGCACTGTCGGTATAGCGACTGCCTATGGGCTGCACGACCGAGGAGGTTGGAGTTTGAGTCCCAGTAGGGTCAGAATATTTTCTTCTCCATATTGTCCGGACCGGCTCTGGGGTCCACCCAGGCTCCTATCCAGCAGGTACCTGGGACTCTTTTCTTTGGGGGGGGTAAAGCAGCAGGGGCATGAAGCTGACCACTCACCTCCAGCTACTGCTGAGGTCAAGAATATGTGGATCTCTACATCCACTCCCACATATGCCTTCATGGCATAGTGCTTAATTAGTTAAGCACAGGGACAGCTTTACCTTTATCTGGTTGAAANGTGAAGTCTATGCAGCTAGCTTGTAGTTACAAATTCCATGTTCAACAGTGCACAGTGTGCTACACAAAGGGTTCCACCTAAGAGTGTACATGATTCAAATGATTCATGCACTAAAACCAAGTGACCTGGTAGCAAGCATTAACTTCCCTTTGGACACGCTAGAAAGAATTGATGCATCACCCGATTTCCTCTGCCAAGTGTGCTACTCAGATGAGGCGACATTCCATGCCAGTGGAGTTGTAAACAGGTACAACTGCAAGATTTTAGGCAGTCAAAATCCACATGTCGCGTGTGAGTTGGAGATACAGCCCCAAAGCGAACGTGTGGGCTGGCTTAATGCACACCACGTTGATTGGACCGTTTTTCTTTGTAGAAAAGACTGACCAGATGTTCGTACTTGGATATGCTGGAGCTGTATGTGCTGCCCCAACTACCACCTCAAACTATCTTCCAACAAGATGGGGGTACTGCCACATTTCTGCCACCATGTTAGGAATCACCTGGGCTGGGAGATGGATCGGCAGATGCATTGCTTGGCCTCCTAGGTCACCAGATTTAATCCCATTAGATTTTTACTTGTGGGGTTACATGAAGAACATTGTCTACCAGGTTAAGATCAACAACCTTCAACACTTGAAAGCCCACATAAGTGACGCTGTAGCTATGGTAACATGAAATATGCTTCAAGCAACGTGGAACGAGGCCAAATATTGTCTGGATATTTGTTATGCCAGCAAGGAAGCCCACATTGAAATTTATCGAGAAAGTTATACTCAGAAAAGACTTTGATAGTTTCCTTTTGTAATGGTGTAGTCCATAAACATGTATAATAAAACCTTTCTGAGATATAATTATTTTATTTTGGATACCTTTCATCCAGACATCCTGTACATTTGGTTGTACATTCCTTTAGTGTCATCTGTACACACTTATCATTTAAGGATAATAGTTATTTTATTTCAATACAAGTTTTAATATTATTGATATGACATTTGTGTACAATGCTTAATAGCACACAGGAATAAATAACCTGAGAGACTTCAAAACAAAGTGGAAAAGGTGTGTGTAATAACATTTTAATAATATCAATATGTTACTGCATCAAAAAAGTGATAACAACAGACCAGTCATAGGGACAAGGAGAAAAAACCAACATGTGAATAACTTTCACGTGCAATACTTATGGCTTTTATAGATGATATAGTGAGTTATTAATTTAAATGAACCCTCACCTTTTACACCTAACATAATAGAATTTACTTATAAGTAAAAGGGCTCTGGTCAGTTCTGATACAGTAAAACCATTATTTCATAGAAGATTTATATACCTGGTAAGAATTGAGAATGGACCTCATCCATTGTCCAGTATTTGAAAAACTAGAGAACACAACGTTTTGGAAACTGCATCTGTTTCTGAAATGTTGTGTTCTCTAGTTTCTGAGCATTATACACCATTGTCAGAACCCTTTAGAATCTACTGGATAGCACAGGGTTGATAGCACCATGCATTAGTGTTTCAAATCAAATTAAAATGGCCAATAATTTTTAAGGTTTGTGACAGTGGTTAATTCATTATAAGAATATTATGTTAGACATTCTCCATTGGGAGGGTATATACTGTAACCGATTACTCCTTTGTAGTAATGTACTTCACCTAGTTTATGCATACCTTCGTTTTTATGTAATTATTGTATCTCAACAAAACTTAAATTATGAGTTTGAGTGAATTACGTACATTATCACACATTATAAATTGCCATGAACCATACATTGAATGGGGATCACTCAACATCTTATGACTTCTTACGAAACTCTTGATTCAGTTCTTTCTTTGTCTTTATAATGTATGATGTAAGCCCAAAGAGCAGGTAGCTAGGGGGTTTACAGCGGTACTTCCCACTAACAGCCAATCAGCTTGCTGAATCTCTAGTATGACATCATACTAACGCTAACTTGTCGCGATGTATGCCTTTGTCAAGAAGAGACACTAACTAGTTCCCAAGTGGTGAAGAAGTGTTTGTACGCGTTCCATCTTCACACCAGGAAACAAAGGACTACTAACAGTTCTAAGCACAAATGTTTTAACAGTGTTGTAAATACAAAGTACTAAATAAAGTGTAAGTGTTGCGAAAAGTTATCGCGGGTTTTGTTTGACCGCCTTCGTTAAAGTCAAGGCCCAATTAACAGCCCAGGTGATAGTCTCATGTTCCCCCACTGGGGTGGCACCCACCAACAACAAGGTGAAGCTACATCGTCACCGGCCTCCACAGAATCGCTAAAGGCGAGCCACTAAAGGCACTGCGGCCGGCTTGACCTTCACCAAAGAGTAGCTCTGGCCAACAGCCAACACCCACAAAACAAATTACTGGCCACAAAATTTAACATGCATAATGTTTCAAAAACTGATTGTTTCTATGAGGGTTGGAACTTTAATAGTGGCAACACTGCTGTAGAGACGCCATGCAACGGAACCAAATAATGTCGCTTATACCACATGTTAGTTACATACTTACCTTACATCAGAGCAAATGGACTCTCCCTTCCCACATCACGCGCATGCGGAGTGACGAGAAGAACAGAGCCTCATGTTAGCTGGCGGTATAATGTAGTGTTGTCAGATGTCTTCGAAACAGGAACAACGGAGTTTGATAAAGATCGAATGTGCCAGAGGCCGTACAGCACGACAGTGTCATCAAGGTCTTCAAGAGGCTTGCAGGGAATCTGCATTGCCTTACAGAACAGTGGCAAGGTGGGTAAAAAAAAAAAAAAAAGGACTTCANAAAAAAAAAAAAAGGCCTTCAACAAAGTACGCCAAAATGTGGTAGATATACGTCGGCCAGGTCGTCCTAGTGTCAGTGAAGAAGTGTACGCTCTTTCTGCGTTACTGGAGAGTAATCGACGCCATACGATTCGTGACCTTCCCCGAGAGACAGAATTAGCGCATACGACTGTGCTTCATATTATGAAGGAACGCCTGGGCATGTGAGAAATTGCATCACGATGGGTTCCGCATGATTTCACAGAAATGCAGAAATGGCTACGATACGACACTGCTCGTAACTACTTGGAGCGCTATGAGTGCGAAGGAGAGGCTTTCTTACGCCGTATCATTACGCTGGATGAGACGTGGGCTAAATCGTACGAGCCACAAAAGAAACGCCAATCGAACGAATGGCGTCATTACGGGTCACCAGGAAAATTAAAAATTCGTCAGAACCCCAGCAATGTGAATGTTATTGTGATTCTCGTGTACGACTGTGATGGTGTTATCTTAACGCATACCGTTCCCCAACAGCAGACCGTCAATGCGCAGTACTACTGTTCATTTTTGGAACACAACCTGCGACCAGCTTTGAGAAAGAAGCGGCGACACTTTCTGCAGAACACACTCATCATTTTGCAGGACAATGCTCGGCCGCATGCAGCGTAAGCTGTGGCTGATTTGTTCGATCGATGGGGCTGGGAAGTGCTGTACCATCCACCATACTCCCCGGACTTAAGCCCTTGTGACTTAGATTTGATTCCTAAGATGAAGGAACCACTTCGTGGCATTCGTTTCAAAACCGTTCCAGAGACTCTTCAGGCAGTAGACTGCTCCATTTGAACTATCAACACAACAGGCGCTGCTAAAGGTATCCTACGACTTCCATATCGCTGTCAATGGGTTGTACACAATGCTGGTGACTACACTGAAGGACAGTAGAACTTCGAAACATACATCTATTTTCTATCAGTTGTAAATAAATAGTTGTCACTATTAAAGTTCCAACCCTCGTATAAGAGCAATATTAATATTCATAATCAGTTCACTTCTTACTTGTTTACGTGCAAACGAAACAGCCAAAAGAATAATAAGAAAGTGAGCACGAGTTAATAACACAAGAGATAATGAACTTGATGTCATGGCGGGAAGAAGTTTACCGACGTTTCGGGGGAGCGTGCTACCTCCGTCTTCGTGGTCAGAGAGCGAGCTCACTTGCTTCTTCCTGCTTACTGGTTTGGCTTCCTCTTTGACCCTGGGAATGGGGGCGGTGCGTTTCTCCGGGATGTCGTTGAACTGTATCGGACTACACGGCGTCACATCTCAGAAGATAGTAGTCTTCAGACTTGAAATGCTTTCGTAGAAGGTGCAGTAAATTGATAAATAGTTTGACCAATGACGTTTACTAGATATTTGGAATATATACAAATCTTAGAATTCAGTCAGAATTTTGCGCCCTATTTTTATGGCCACATGTTGCATATCTAATTTTTTTATCATTCTGGACTGCAGATCAAACCTTAGGTTTCTGCATGAAGTCAGTAAAAGTAAATAAAGTAAAGCTATCCCTGTAACAGGCCGTGAAGGCCCATAGGGTTGTGAAACGCTGAAGGTCCTACATTACCTAAACAATCGGCTCAAAGATGGCGGTGAGGTTAACTGCAAGTAAACAGTATTGAGATTTTCGGTTTCATGTACGTATATGTGAGACCTTCTCTGTGATCTAGAGGTCAGAGTTCCTGGCTACAGGTCCCGGTTTCGACTCCCGGCGCTACCAGATTTTCTGAGTAATAGTTGGTCTGGAAGGGGTCCATTAAGCATCGTGATGATAATTGAGGAGCTATTTCTATGAATTAGCGGCTCCGGTCTAGAAAACCGAAATTAATGGCCTTGGGGATTCGTTGCGCTGACCACCCGACACCTGTCCGCTGAAGTTAGCACTAACTTCGCAGACAAGCGGCGGCTGCTCGGTCGGTATAGTTCGCTTGCGGTCTAACCCCAGGGAGTTTTTCTATTGTAATTGACATGTTCGTCACATAAGATTCAGTATACTGGAGCTTCCACTTTGTCAGTTTCGCTTTAAAATGGTCGTAGTTCAAAATTTATCAATGGAAGACACCCGTGTGAGTGATCAGCCTTATATGGTAGGTATGTGGAGACTGAAGACTTCATCCCTGCACTTCCAAAATTTAAGTTAGTTGTTAGTGAATATTTAGTTGTGTAACTGCACCATGCAGGAACCTCAGCAATATTTTTAATTTACATTCTTAATTACATGTAAACGAACTGTACTACTGTTAACAAAATATGATACAGAATTGACCCCAGCACCAGCAGACGCCAAGGACGACATCTGGTCTTTCTGAGGGACAAGCAAGCTGCAGGTCACTTGAAAACCCAGAACGGAGCAGGAAGTGTCCCGCTGTGTTTTCTGGGAATTTCAATGCTTAACTTCGATGGTGCGAGTCTTTGAAAATTTGAGACTTGACAGATACGAGTCACAATAATTTTCGAAGGGGCGTACCGAGCGATCGTTAGTGTAGCTTCATTTACTTGAGAGCTGTCAGAGGGACCATCTGGTACTTAGGCCCAAATTAACATGGATCTAGTTAGGGATTGGCTGAATGCAAATGAGAGAAACACCCAAATTTTGGGTTCAGCCAACCAGCAAAATTTCAGAGGAGAGGAATCCAGGCGTTCCCGGAACCGTCGGGACTTCTGCCTCTCCAGAGGGGTCAGTCACCAACAGTGAGTGACAGGAGTGAGTAGCCAAAAGGGAGTAACATGAGTAACCTCCCGGATGTTAAATCGGTGTTGGCCCGAATCCGGTACACAAATTCACAGTGCTGCAGCCTGGTAATGTGTAATTGTAGTGCACATCTACAATAAAGAGCAACAGTGTTGGTGAAGTGTGTGTTTTCAGTATTCTCTCTCTCCTTGTGTGAGCAAGGCCCAGAAGTCGCCCTGAGACAGAATCTCGTCCTACCGTCTGAGCAGTCGGAACCCCAAACGCCCGCCTATCCATATCCCCTCTTGTTTTCCCCGTTCCAAACTCATGGATTTCACCCAAGTCCACTGGCGCCCATACAAATTCAAATTCAGAGTTATCACACACCCTACCCTGAACCAGACAGCAACAAGGAAGCGGCGAATGAAAGTGGAGACCACAAAAGGACGAACGTGACGGCGAGTTATAAGTGACGCCGAACGTGCAGGCGATCGTGAGGACAGTTAAAGTTGGCCTATTCGAAACTAAATAAGGAATACAATAATGAACCCTGAGCTGAAATAAATACACAATTTTCTAGACAAAACTAATGACCTACCTACTTAAAATATTTTTATGTACTACCGTATATGGAGGCTTACAAACTGATAACCAAGCACCTCAGTGACCTATTAATATCTGTACCAGCTTTAAAGTCCTCTTTCCAGTGTCTCTTTCAATTTCCTGATGCTCTTTGCCCGTTAGTATCCTAATTCAACATGTCACGAGCCGCATACTTACATCCATTCTCTTTACAGTGAAATGGCAAAGTAATGATCCTCGATTTAAGAGCCCTCCCCCTCATAACTTTCAGTTTTGATTATCCAAGTTCAATAAACGCAGTGTTAAATTGCCTTCACCCTCAATATAATTCTTAAATGGGGATTCATTGTACATGGACTTCCCATCTGTTCTTATTTATATCTGTCGCATTACTTTTAGTGTTGACCGAAGTTTCTTAATATTGCAGTATTCTTTTCTTCTTGTTTAATCTTGTTTTATCTGCTGCTACTTACATTCTTCGCAAATTTCTGTCGCTTCTTTCAGTGTTGATTAAAATCGGATTAAAGGAATGCTTTACACGAAGACGTACGTGCATTTCTGGGCTTAAGTTGTGATTAATTCGCTACCACGTAAATGTTGTCAAATGATAATGACTAGACACTAGGTTTGAATTGATTACTGGATTTATTTTACAGTTACCGTCCATAATTACAAATAATTGTGATTACAATTACTTTTCATAATTACAAATAATGCTAATGCTGTCACTCAATCTACTCGTATGCACTTCATACTACGCTATACCACGGTCTCACGAGTGATTCACAGTATGGGCACATCGTCAAAATAACAAATTTCACTAACATTCACAGCCCTGTTTCATGAACTGTTTTCTGTGTTCTTTCTGAGAGTTCCCGTTATCTGAATAGGTCTTCAAACTCTGCGAGGCTTCACCATGGCCCCTACTACATGGAAGATTAAGGTGAAAAGTACGGAGATAGGCCACAGTAATGAAAGACCATTGCGGCCAGTAGGTACGAGACCACAAATACCGGATTCCAACCGTGGCCTAATATATACTCACAACATAGATGCTCACCTTGCCGCTCTTTTGATTCCACAGGGATTGCCATGACAATTTTTCCGCCAGAATGGCGTCGAACAAGTATGTAGTTAAACACTTTTTTATCAACTGGGCACTTATTTTCATTCTTTGACAATTCTTCGAGGCAGGCAGCACAGAATATGTGGTCACAGGTATTTGGTGTCGCAACGTTCTGTGTTGTAAAAGTGGCCGAGCAAATAGGACACTTTCCTAAGTCTCCATCATTATTGTTGTTCACTGATGAGCATTCAGCGACTTCTTCATCAGCACTACGAGGCTCACCACTACTGCTCTTCACTAATGAGTGGTCGACAACTTGTTCACCTTCATCAGAACTACGATGCTCATCATCGGGGAGACCCTCTAGCGCTAATTGGCAACCCCTGCCATCAGTGATCTCAGCTCTCTCTTCTTTTGCAGCTGATCCATGTAGAGAAGGGGTGGTACTGACGTATCTTCTGCTGAAGTTCACATTCCAAGTTTGTAACACCTTCATCCCCTTCCTCTCTGGTGCAGGCGGAATTTCCTCATTGTCTTGCTGACAAGCACTTCGCTTCCTCTTTACAGTCCCACTGTGTATTCTCATAGCTTGACTGTTGTTGCTCATGTTTGAAAATAGTACTCTGGATTTCTTTTTCTAATTTTCTTTGCGTTATAGGTACAATGACACAACACCAAGCCTTTCCAGTCATCACTAGTTGTTGCTAGGTAAGGTTCTCATTACATAGCTTCGGGTCTGACACCAGAGAAAACACTCCGAAATTGTTATATCACTACCGTCGGCTAGATATAGCACATGCGTTAATCGAAGCGGGAGCGTGTTTACTGGCGGTTGCCTAGCAATGTATCGCCTCGGCCAGCTTCGGTGTTCCAACTTTCAAATTTATATTGGCGTTTTCGCTCGAAAATATCAGTTGTAAGGTTTGAAGTTTATATTTACAAATTGAAATTTTAAGACGTATTAGAAGAGTTTACACGCCAGGACTGTCGCGTTATGAATATATTTCGCAACTTGTTTTCTGCTTGTATTTACGTAATACTGCTAGGTTCCTTTACCATGGTTAATTTCAGAATTACGTAGTCGGTTTTATAAGTCACAGTAATGATACAAGAACCACCGTCTTGTTTCTAAGATTCATAAGCTCGTCTGAACAAGAGGCATTTCTGAATTAATTTGTTTAAAGTGTTGGGAATAAACTGCTTTCTTTGAG
>NW_019739974.1:0-40578 GCF_002891405.2 Cryptotermes secundus
ATGTGCTGCTACCTGTGCGTAATTCACTAGAAACAGAACGGCAGTATGAATTTTTATTTATTTTCGTTCCGTAAATCCAAGGCGATTTAGATCGTCCAGACCGCCACACCATACAATGTTATTGTGATTTGTGATCGACTATGATACATTAAAAATTCCAGTGCTGGGAAAGAAACCTGTGACATCCCTGCTGTAGAAGTTCACGCTCACCATGTTGGTATGATTGATTAAGGACAATGAAGGTGGCGAACTGGGAACGTATTGGAATGCCATCTGTCATACTAAACTTTTACATAGACTCTTGCAAAAGAGGATTGTAGATAGACGTTTATTAGTAAATTTCGTAGGCACGATTTCACGCCCTGTCATATGTCCGCATGTGGTAGTGTTGCAAGAAATATATCCGTTCTGCCCTTCCATCAGCAAAACTCTAGGAGTTGTCATAAACTTTGCTCAAAACATACGATATCTGGAACGTAATTTTTATATATTTAACAATTCTAGTATATGAAGTGCGTTAATTTCCGTATTTATCTGTGTACGTTACCGTTCGCTGCTACTGCTCTACTGAGGCTACTGAGTATAACCGTCAGTTGTGATCTGTGATCCATGTGTTGAAGCTAGGGGTGTGTAGTGTCGAAGTCAGTGTTCATAACGCACCTCAGCCTGGCATTATTCTGACCATTTTGACAGATGCAGTCTTAGGGGCAAAATTTGAGTACTGCAGAAATGTTTATTTGTTACTGAAAATTTCTAAGGTCATTAAAGGCTTGAAAATGTCTGTAGTGTTTTGTTGCTTAAAAAACTGTTTTGATGGGATTGGTTTATCGCAAAATAATATACAGCGGAGAGAAGTAAATCCCATAGTACTTGATACTGGTCACATGGGTAAGTTTGAAACTTGTAGTGTGCAAATAAATCCGCCTGTTTAGATATTCTGAATTGTGGTATCATATATCTTTTGGTTCATTACATATATTTATGAGCATGTTTACTTTTCAGGTCATGAAGTAGTGATAGTAAAAAATGGACAGAGAATATGCGGTAGTGGTGGTGCTTTGGCCAGTGCGCCTTTAGTGCAAAGTAAATCTTACTTTGAAATTAAAATACAACAGTCAGGTAAGTGATAATTATTTGAATTTGTTTCATATATGATTTTGATAAACATGCTGAGATTTGAGGTTCTCATGTTGCTAATATTAAGATTCAGGTCTGCTGTGTGGCACTCTCTAGTATACCAGATTGGTGTTGTATCACAGAAGATCACACTGTTAATTACTAACATGTTTTTTTCAAATTTTATAGGTGTTTGGGGTGTTGGTTTAGCAACACGAAATACAGACCTCAATCGATCACCAGGTGGACATGATGCTGAATCATGGGTTCTGTGTTGGGATGGGGTGCTCAGGCATAATAATACAGAACTTCAGAAAATACAAGATTCTGCTCAGGAGGGAGATATTTTGGTAAGAATTATACAGTTAATCTTTAAATATGCATCCACTTCATTTGCAAGTACTGTCACGCTATTATGAAGTTAGATAGGCTGTAGTTATTGAGTTGTAACAGTTGATGTTGTCATATGAATAGATAGGCAAGTTGTAGTGGTTGGTTGAGGCTTATAGAGTCCTCCAATGGTTCTTCTTAAATTGGTACAGTTTGGTTATCAGATCATTTACCATTAATTATTCCATGTCTAAAAAACTGGAGCATGGTGATTCTGTTAATGAAAACTGTGTATCTTTAGAGTGTTTGTTACTTGCAGGACTGTTTTACACAATACAGTCAACTCTCGATTATCCGGGATAATGGTGGGGATGGAAATCACGATTAATCGAAAACCCGGTTAAGACAGATTTTATTAAAAGTAGTACTGTAATACTGTACCTTCATAATACTATAGGCCTGCTTGTATTTAAATTTATTCAACCTCATTTTTATGTCATCTCATGGCCTATTTAATACTTTTTTTACGTTACACTGAAGTATGAATTAGTTATTTCAATCACAGTGTTCAACAACATCCAACACTTTTTACGAATATTAACACTTAAAAAAATTTAATATTGTCGTTTACTTTTTCGCTGCATTTTCCTTTTTCTGTTGAATACTTAACACAACACGCTTCCTTTTACACCCTGACATTTTGCTAACATACTTGAAGATCGATACAAAGATACTTACTGGGGAGATGTATCTGTCCTTGAAACTTTCCACAAATCCTTGCATTCTTTCACCCCTACCCTAGAACATTGTGTTAGCATAATGGGACCAAAGAATGCAGAGCTCAGTTCACACTAGTGCGAAAATAGTGTTACTATTTTCCTAGGCTGGCTGGTGGCACCCCTCACTTAATGCTAGTAAAACAGCCAGTAGGAGTGGAAGAGTGGGGTATAGTAGGGTGAGCATAAGAAGGCATGACAGAATGGAGGACAGTTCATGAGAATCCTTTGCGTGACAACAGGTACAAATTATAGAATTAAATTAAGAAGATTCTGTTATTGAAACTTATTAAATATACAGCATTTAGAGAAAATTTTATTTACTGTGTTGCAAGCATCTGGGCTTTTTTCCCCTTGAAAATTTTAATTTCAAAATTATTGTTTTTATACATTTTATCAAAAAGGGGAAATTAGCTTTATAGAGGGGGTGAAAGGTTCTTTTGAACATGAAATTTGGAGTTACATTTACAGGAATTGGCTTGGAAAAAAAGTGTTTTTGTGTTGTCATGGAAATAGGATTCTTTAGAATGAATCAACGAAGCAACAGATTAACTTGTTAACAAAATCTTCCTCTTTCCTTTTTGTTGCTAATGAAAAAGGATATGGTCCTAGAATTTAATTTTGTTTAAATAAAATAATGTATGAAAATATTTGTTTGGTAGAGGGAATGATGTTAAAATTGGTAAAACAGTTTATTATAGTGTGAAGAAGTGTCTAGTCTCATTCATTGCGATTACAGCAAAAATATTGGTCTTACGGAGAAAACTGTCTTCTCTTGATTTTCAGAATTTTTCCATTTTTTTCTCAATTTTGCCTTAAACTGGAAAGATATGCTCACACATGGCTATCAATTATGATACTGAACAAAATAGTGCGGTTAATAATGGCTGAAGTTTTGGAAAATTTTTAAAATTGTTACTTATCCTAATCACTCATGTGAATGTTATGCAATTAATACTTACGTACTACCATACTGCACATTTGTATTAATTTCTTGTAGGGAGTCTCATATGACCATATTGAGCTAAATTTTTATATCAATGGGAAACCTGTGGATAGTCCAGTGAGCGGCATCAGGGGCAATGTATATCCTGCTTTGTATGGTAAGTAATTAGCTGATTATGGTTTATTAAATGTATCTTTATTAGAATACATTTATGTGAATATTATTTTTGTGCTGTAGCTGAATTCAGGCCTGTCCGACCACTGTTGTAGAAGCCCAGGAAAAATTGTGTGTTGTTTTATTTCAGTGGATGATGGAGCTATACTGGACATTGTCCTTGACAACTTCCATCATTCTCCTCCAGGAGGTTTTGATAAGATCATGCTAGAGCAGAGCCTTCTGTAACATAGTGCTGATCTGCAGATTTAGACTTAAATGCCATCACCATTTGTTCCCTCCATACCACAAGAAAGAGAAGTCCATCTGTTAATATGGTAACATAAGCTGCTCTCATTTTCAGATTTTCCCAGGATTTTCTAGAAACATTTTTCTCTCTGCTTTACAGAAAATTATCCCGGCCTGTCCTTATTTTGTATGTCGTGCTGCTAGAATGATTAAATTAAAAGTATGTAAATAAGAATTTGAAAATTCTGGGACATTAATTCACACTGGATGATGGAAGAAGTCCAAAAACCCAGTAATTCTGTGTATTAATTCACGGTGTATTCTTACACTGAAAGAAGCCCCAATTGAACTTGGTACAAAATTTAAAGTATTAATACAGGTCTCATATTTGTTATATGTGATTCAAGAGAAAGTTGGTCCTTATTCAGAAAACACATATTTGATTCAGAATTAATTATTTAACCAAAAGAGTACTGTTCAAGGGTTCTTATGATTGGTGTTTTAGCCCATGTGTTTTAAGCAATAATATTGTTGCAGTTTGAGAACAGCTTGTGAACAGTGCCTAAGTAATTATGGAACTGTCTGTAATTTGTTCTACACGTTATACTGACAAGCAGTTCTTTAGACCATATCAGCGAAGAAGTTAACCAGTCTTGCTGGGGAGGTTAGAACTTATCTAAATATAGACATGATAGACTGCAAAGATAAAGGGCATTTCCCAGTGGAGTTTTAGATCTGGATTTGAGAGTCTTACACTTGTGACTTTGAACACGTATTGCTGTGTAGTCTGGTAGAAGTTCACCGACATTTGGAGGAATATATTACATCCATCTTCAGGATCAAAGAAGCAAGTAACCAGCAAGAAGCAACCAGCTGCACTTCCCATGGCCACCTGCTGGTTACTTGCTTGGCTTACTTTTCAACCCTAAATATAGAGGCAATACCTTCCTCCAAAATATCAGCGGACTTCAGTGGACTACTGTCTTCACATCCTAGAAGACATTGATCTTAATATATTCATATTTATTTGCAAGTGCTATTGAAGTGGTGAATTAATGCATGAATGAATGAATGAATGAATGATAATATTGCAGATATACCACAATTGAATGTATTGTTTTGTTGCTAAATTTGTTTAACCCTAGAATGGGCATCTCTATTTTCTGTACTGCCAGGCCAATTTCTTAAGAAATGTAGACATTTTTCCAAATGATTCTGATTTCTGTAATTTTTATTTTACACAAATGTTTGCTACACCATTTTGAAGTTCTGAGTTACATGTAAACTTTTCAATAAAGTGAACCCAAAAACTATTTTTAAAAATATTTATGCATTGCTAAGTACTGCTTTCCTGGTTTTCTTTGCCTGGAAATCACAAACATGGGTGTCGCCATTCCTATAATATATGATTTCTCCAACAGTTGTCAGTATTCAAATGGTAACCCCTGTTGAAGAACCCACATTCATCTTCTAGATTCATCACCATTTTATGCCATATATGCTATATTTTTGGCAGAAAAATATACACTAGACAATTCTGTATGGAAAATGTAGCCTGTATTGCCTTTCCATAATTTGAATTTCATGAACCAAAAACAGCAGTGCTGGGTGTGTTGAATATAAGCAGTTTTATTCTTAATTCCTATCGGAGATTCAGTGAAAAATATTGACTGATGGGGAATGTACAAATATTTCCATGGCCTGTTTAACAAGCTGGACTTTGTGACATGGATCATATTCATATTCATATTTTGGTGCAGCTGTGCTGGTATAATTTAATTGAAGAGCCAAGTTAATTGTGTAAAATTCATTCCTGAACATAACTGCAGAGAAATATGGGTGTTGCTGAGAAAACCGTGGAACCAGATGTTTTTGTAGGTCCTTTGGGATCCTGATCAGTATTCAGCAGCACATCAAACGAACGTTTTATTTTCTCTTCATTGATAGCCTTGAAATTTTTTAGTCTGCAGTGTATAGATGATCCTTGACAAATATTTCATTGTAATATTTTTAAGAGATTTAGCATATCTGCTTGTGCTTGTGCTATCATGAAATTTAACTGTACTGAGGGGAAAGTAGAAGATAATGTATTGGCCTTGAATTCTTTTGTAAATTGTCCTGGAAGCCTCATCTCCTAGATCTAGGTATGTGACACAGTAATTAATTTACATTGAAATTGATGTTTTTCAGTTATGAGTTAAAGAACTGATAGAAACACTGTCATTATTATTGTTACATAGTTGAATAACTTGGCTTGTGTTGTCTCCATTTCTTTCAATGACTACTCTCTTCATCATCGAAGTCACTCAGCTCCCTTCCTTCGTTCAATAAATCTTTAGTTTACTTTCTTATTATAATTAATAACATGAGGACTGCATGCCGTTCTTCCATGCTGGCAGGATGCATTGTTTTTTAACAAGAAAGATTTTAACTGACATGTTTGACGGTTTCAGTGCTGGTGTTAACAATACTGTGTAAACAGTCAAATAATTTGACCTCTGGGAGACTTGGGGTTGGATTAACAGAGACATATATGAAGAAAGCCGTCTTCTGGGATGTGGCGCCATGTAGATTTTGTATTAACCGACATTTCGGAAGAACGTATCGCCTCCATCTTCAGGGTAGAAGAAAAGAGAAGAAAAATCTGTGAGCAAGGAACCAGTGTGAGGAGATGCTGACAGACTAATGTTGAGTCAACCACTGGTTCCTCTCTTGTGGACTTTTCTTCTTTTTTCTTCTACCCTGAAGATGGAGGCGATACGTTCCTCCGAAACGTCGGTTAATACAATATCTACACAGCGCCACATACCAAAAGACAGCTTTCTTCATAGTCACCGCCATGAAAACCTCAGATCTTACAGATTAGATTAGATTAGATTTACTGAGATAGATTTTATGCTATTGATGGAGATGTGAATCCAAGCAGTCTTATGTAATATCTTTGGTAATAATACACATGTAATGACCACTTAGATTACACTGAGTGTACAATCTTGCAGATGTTTTGACGCAGGTTGTATTGGTTCATTGGTTTCAGGAATGTACAATGGGTGGTAACTTTGTAGTTGTGCAATAGAGCATTTAGACACAATTGTACTGAAGTCTGTACACCCTATTAATACCTGGATGTCTGTTTTGAAGAAAATCATCTAGAGTTTTATAAAATAATTCACATTCTGTGATAAATATTAACTAAATTTCACATGCTCAATCCAAATTGGCCCACACGTAATAGTTGCTGATTATGAAAACAAGACAATGTTCATCTTTTGTGATCTGCTGTACTTTTAGAATAATATACAAAATCATGATGTGTCAGAAGTTTTTGCTGTATGCTTAAAAATGTGTTGCTATAGTACCATGCTCAGAAACATAAACATGAATAAAACTTTCTTACTTTGTAACCAGCCAAATGCCAGTTCAAAGATGAAGCCCCCAACTTATAGACTGGTGATGTGATAATATGCTCCCTTATGGACAGTTATAGATGATTGTGGACCAATGGTAGAGTGACAATTAACAGGAGAAAACTGAAGAAAGTTAGAGAGAAACCTACTGTAATGTCACTTTGTCGATTACAAATCTCACATGAAGTCACCCATTATTGAACCTAGGCCTCTTGTGTGAGATGACAGTGTCTTACCACCTGAAATATGGCACAACCATTTTAGATAGATATTTCACAGAAGTTAATGTGGATCTGTGAGTAGTTATGGGTTACATTAAAGTGTGTTGTTGATCACAGAAACATTGTTACAGTGGAGCTGGTGATCTTCTGAGCTATGACATCATGCTGTTTGCTATGCGGTATCATCTACCAAAGTACCTGATGTCATAACACAAAAGATTGCAATCTTTGGTAGTTCACTGCAATGAACACATCAGATCTCATTGTTGCAATGCTTTCCAGCTTCTGTAGCTTTATGCCAAAGGGGTATGAGGTGACTCGTATAATGTATGAAGTGAGCTGTTTCAATAATGTAAATTAATTTGTTTGAGTGATGGACATACATTAATACAGTTTTAGTGAAACAAAATAATATAGTAGCTAAAAATGGATCCCTAATATATTTAGAGAAATATTAGAATTTACTATTTCTGTTTAACAGTTATTTTGTGTTGAAGTTCTGCAGTAAACCTGTCATTGATGATTTCTTTTCCCTGATTCTGTTCTCTACAGATATTTCATATGATTTTGTATACAGTATCCTATGTGTAGTTGTAGGTTGTATGTAAGGTAAGTCAATAAATAAGTTACAAATGGATATAGAACTTAAACAAATAAGAGTACTGATTTGAAAAATGCTTTTATTTC
This sequence comes from Cryptotermes secundus, assembly GCF_002891405.2. NCBI lineage: Eukaryota > Metazoa > Arthropoda > Insecta > Blattodea > Kalotermitidae > Cryptotermes > Cryptotermes secundus. Next base: position 7,886 of record NW_019739974.1, read on the forward strand.
TCAACATAATCTCCGTGTACATTGAGGCACTTGTCCCATCATTTCACAAGCCCCTGAAAACCAGCAGCATAAAATTCTTTGGGTTGCTGTCGAAACCAGGCGGTGACTTCCCTTTCTACAGTTTCATTGTCGGGAAAATGTTCAGTCAAAAGATGATGTTTAAGAGGGAAGTCACTTGGAGCAAGGTTGGGGCTATATGAGGATGCTCGAGGACTTCCCACTTGAAATTTCGCAACGTCTCATTTGTCTTGTTGGCAGTATGGGGACGTGCGTTGTCATGGAAGAGCAACATGCCTTTGGTGAGGAGTCCTTACGAAGTTTCCTGAGGATATTACAGTAGGAGTCGGCATTTACAGCATTTGTTCAGCTCTCTTAAACATCATCTTTTGGCTAAACATTTTCCCGACGATGAAGCTGTAGAAAGGGAAGTCACCGCCTGGTTTCGACAGCAACCCAAAGAATTTTATGCTGCTGGTTTTCAGGGGCTTGTGAAATGATGGGACAAGTGCCTCAATATACAGGGAGATTATGTTGAGAAATAAAAGCATTTTTGAAATCAGTACTCTTATTTGTTTAAGTTCTATATCCATTTGTAACTTACTTATTGACTTACCCTCGTACATTCTTTGCATAATGTGCTTAGTCTGAACACATGTAGGGAAAATTCTGTGCATCCATTCATCCACATTGTCACTACAGAAACATTGTACAAATTTTATGAAATTTGACATTAGCGGTCCATAACAAAATGTTGTAGGTCTATTTTGATATCCATAAAGACTGATATCACAAAAATATACTTTGAGAAGAGAGCTTTATGCAAAAACACTTGGGGAAACTCTGTGTACTTCAGTACACGTTGCACCTATCCAGTCTTCGACATTTTTCGTCTCTTGTGTAAAATGAAGTAAGAAACACTTTTCTCGATAGACATGCAAAATATGTATTTTTAATATGTGCTAATCCATTACCTGTGTGCAGTAAAGGTAAAGAAAGGTTAAGTTTTCCATATGCTTAAAGCACAATGCCCTAATGGGCATATGGGGGTCTGCAAATAAACCTTCACCACATTCTTCTCTTTGTCACTGGAAGTGAGTGGTCAATTTTGGGAAAATAGATGAGCGTGAGAGTAAGTCTGAATGTTTTAAATAGTCCTAACAGTTCTGCCCAGGATTGGGCTCTGACCATGTAGTCCATAGCATGTCACTTTTCTGACCTAGGTGTTACAAATCATAGCATTTTACAGTATAGTACATGAATTCTGATTCAAAGGATTCATTATTAGATTGCGTAATGAGGGTGGATGAGCTGCTGATTCTTGTTTGTTTGTTTGTGTGTGTATTGGAGAGGGGAAGGGAATTAAGGTGCATTAGGATGAAATCAAGGGCTATTTTCACTTAAGTAAAATTCAGGTTAGTTTTGTTACCTAGCCAGGGGTGAAATTTAATGAGATTTTGTGTATGCCAAACTCTAAATGGGATTAATTTATTTACATGTGAGAGGAATTTTGATAAATTTGAAGAGTTTATTGTTGTGGCCTACATTAAGTTATGCCGTTGTTTCTCAGAGGGAGTGAGGGAAATTACATGGAACTTCCCTCACAGTAGTAAGCCTTTGTTTGGTTTAGAGTTAGGTATAGGTATAATTTTCTACAACTAATCTTCTGTTAGAGTTGTACAGCCCTTTCACTAAACCAAATGAACTTTGCCTTTCTGAATCTACAAATCTCCATGAGAATGATAATTTCAGATAGGCTTGTGTGAAGCTTGTGACCTTTCTAAAAATGTAAACATATTTAATATTATTACTGACATGTTACATAAGGCAAAACTTCAGCTCCCATTAAGAAGAATACTTGTATTTTCAACAGGATAACATATTGTAAGTTTAAAATACTACTGTGTATAAAGTCCTTATATATTCTCTTGAAGATGGAACTTACTAAGATATTTAGTCATTGTTACATTGTTACAGAGTGCAAGTGTCTTAACAGATTCGTTACAAAGCCAATACTATGTGTATTGTACAGAATGTTTATGATTTATAATGGTGCTCATTAGTGTAGAATAATTTGAAGTTTTTTCGTCAAAGTACTAATTTGAAAGAGGCAAATACTGGATCACCTGGATTAAAGAAGGGACAGAAAGGACTAATAATAGAACGCAGTTCAAAATTCTTTAGTTTTAAAAAGTAATTATAGAGAACATCTGTTGTATATTACATTACACTTCTCTAATGGTCCCAGTCTTCTTGGCTGTTGTGATCATCCTGTTTTCCCTTATAGTTGATTGGTGCCGCTCGTAAAGAGACCAATGACCTTACTGCAGTATCCATTTTTGCGTGACATATCCATCCACTTTTGTATTCCTAGGCAGTTGACTGTACTTGCTTATTTTCTAACTACTCTTTAAAAGGTTTTGTTGTCCACGGTTTCAGACTTTTAAAATCTGTGCAGTTAATGTGTGTCCCATATCTATCAACTTTAAACTTGGGAAATTTCTGCAGGTCCACATTTTCACTCATTTCACTGACTTGACAAACCATGTTTTATTCTCCCAGATAGTTGGTATCATATTTTCTTTGGTTTTATTGACATAAACGCCTTTTGTTTTATTCTCCAAAACAAATTCAGAATTACTGGGTTTTTGGACTTTGTTCATTGTCCAGTATTGTAGTATCTACTCCTAAAGCCCAGTAATTCTAGGTATTATACACCACCTTCAGAACATTTTAGAATCTACCTAGTATCAAGATTTGAAGTCAGTTAGTCTCAAAATCTGCTTTTACAGATGTATTCAATTTGGGTTTTGTTTTAATCATAACATTTTATTCTGTCACTTGGCATATTGTGCTAGAGCACAGTACTTAAAAGTAGCTACCTTAAAAGTAGAAACCCATTGCAAGACAGTGATAAACTTTGAGTGCTCTAACTTAGGCTGCAACCTAGGGGAAGGTACTGGAATTTTACTTGAGAAATGCAACAGAGACTACAAAGTTCATAGAATAAATTAAACATGAAAATACAATAACAAGTTTTTCCAGTTCAAGCTCATGTTTTTTGAAAGTTGTTGGGCCTTCCATTAGTACAGCTGGTAGAAAATTCTTCCTTAATAAATAAATTCATTGTATTACAAACAATATTAACTGAAGCAGATGTCAAATGTGTTGAAGAGTCAAGAGCAAGGGGGGGAAAAAAGATACATTTTCATGGTACACCGATCAATGTCCAAAACAATCTTCTGATAAGTTCCATTCTTGCACAAGTTGAATCAGATAACTGTAGCCTTACTACTGCTTTGCAGTCTGTTTAGTGTTCTGGTAGTTTGAAACAGTGTATTGGACAGTGCTAACAGACAGTCTTTAACAATCCTGGCATCACTGAATATCTTCATATTTCAGACTAAAATCTAAGCTTGTTAAGATGCTGTGATGGTGAGTTCATTTCTGTTCATTGCATTGAACAGTGATTTCTGTTCACCATGTATGTCCTCTTTTAAGGCTTTTAATTTTCCATACCACTTTTTAGATTGAATTGGAAATTTGTCTGAGGAATCTGGATGTAGCTGTGATGATGGTGTAACGTGTATCATTTGATCATACTTACTATATACCGTGGTACAAGAAACACATCGCAAAACATTCGGTTTTCACATGCACAATGGAAGTCATGGTCACATCATCTTGGCAATTCCATTGTTTATCCTGAACTGTCATTCTTTTTTCCTTTCATTTTGCATGCACAAAGAGAAGGTCATGTTCCCATCTTCAAAAATTCCTATGTTCATCCTGACTCTTTTCTTTATTTTTCTTTTAAACACATATGAGGCATGAAATACTGTGTTGTACAATATATTGGTGCATAAATACATGAGAAGGATCACATACAGCAGAAGTCTGTACCTTTCAAAATGAAAATTTCTTTACTTGTACTTATTTATTCTTAATGGTCACTGTATTAGTTTTATTTGTACTTAGCACATCAATAAATAGGGGCATGCAGTAGTGTGATTGATTGAGGCACAGTGCTACAAGCTGGAAGGTCGCTGGTTTGATTCTTGTTGAGGTCATTGGATTTTTCAGTTGATCTAATCCTTCCTGCCATACTATGGCCCTGGGGTCGACTCAGCCTCTAACAGAAATGAGTACAAAGAATCTTCCAGGGGGTAAAGGGTGGCTCATGTGTAAGAATGGCAACCTCACCACCATCTATGAGCCAATTATGTAGAAAATATGGAAGCCTCGATGTCTTACAAACCTGTGGGTCTCCATGGCCTGTTGCAGGGATAGCTTTACCTTTTTTTACATTGGTAAATACAGTAGAACCCTGATTATCTGACACTCTGTTATCTGACTTGACTTGAGCGCTTTAAGAAGTGAACTTCAAGATTTTACCATGTACACATGACTTTTTCATTTATAAAAGTTTAGTTTTGCATTTCTTTTAAATATTGTGATATGATTGACTCTTGACTGGGTTTTGGATTTGATATTATATTTATTGACCACTTTAGCATACAACTCATAATTACACTTAATTACAGCACAATCACCGATTTCCACACTTTACAAGTCTTTTCCTGCATACAGTGTCTTCACTAGTAGTTTCCTGGTAACGGTTCAAACAGTGGATCCCATCCAACTGTACACTCTCTTCACAGATTAACTGACCAAGCTCTAACCTTGTCCCTTGCTTATAACATCTTGGCACAGAGCACGTGGAAAAGACCGTTCCTCTGTTGCATGTTTGTCTGTTGCTGCTGGAATATGTTTACTGAGCTGTTACCGAGCATTTGCCGTCTATTCGTGCTTATTAAGAATCTGCTACCTAGCAATGGACGTTGTTCTATTGCCTGTTTCGCTTCCGTTTCCCAGAAATGAATGTTGTTTCAGAGCTCTTAGCTAGCAACAACTGTTTCTCTGGATCCGCAGCTCTTACTTTGAACAAATATGCTACAGTATTGTTTACACGCTGTAATTTCATAATACAGTTGTAAACCAAGTTGTATAGATATTTGATCTGTGTTTTTATGTTATTCATATTACCTAACATTTTTTGTTATACCACTGTCCTTTAGTTCAATTTAGGTTGGATAGTGGGGGGGGGGTTACATAAATGTTACAAAGTATTCACTTAACTGGGAAAAACATATTACTTAGCAACTGAAGAGTGTTTTGACAACTACCAAATATGTTTTAAGTGGAATTTAATTAAACAGAGAAGCTTATGACATTTTCATGCCAAGTGGCAGCCCAGTTTGGCTAATATGGTTTAAAAGTATCATTAATAGAAATTCTTAGTTTAAAACTCCATGAAATTTCATTTCTTAAGAGTGCTGCAGATAATCATGGAAGGACAAACATGTACACCCCCCACATAAACCATTCCACATTTCACATGTAAACTATGTAATCTTTTTGGGTGCGTACATGCGTGCACACATGTGGTCAGTGACTGGGCACTTCCTCCATGTCATGATAATTGTCATTCATACTGATTCTTTGCACATTTAAGGAACATAAAATTTACATTTTAAGTTTGTAGGGTAAATGTGAAAGATGTTTTTAAAATTTTTTCATAAATGTCCGTGATGTATACAATCATTCTGCTGCATTAAATATGAAACAACACTTTTTTTACATATGCTGTCCTCTTGCTATTCAGATGGATTGTATTTAACATTACTAAAAATACAGGTCCATAAGAAGAAGTGTAGAAACTCAATATCATGTTGTCTAAATTTTTACTGGAGAATGGTTTTTCTTTCTTCGCATTAAGAGATCCAGATTTATAATTTTCATGATGGGCAATTTACCAATTTTTATTGAACTTTTCTTCAAAAACAGATTCTCCATAATTATAACTCAAAGAAAATATCATCAAGAACTCTGTTCATGTAATTTATTTCAACTGCTTGATCTGTAGCTAAGACTTTTGGAGGATGGAATGACAAGAGACATCTAACAGATGTGTTTATTAATGAAATTATTTGAATTAAAGTGAACTTCATCACTCATTAAGTGAAAAATTAGATGATCATCCTTAATAACAAGCTCCATTGGGCTTTATGAAAACAATACATGAGTTTCAAATAATTTCTTGCACAAACTATTTATGTATAGTATTACAAATCAGTTTTGAGTTAAATATCTCTTGGCTGATTTTTGTGAATTTCAAAAAATATTTTCATGTACACAATTTTATTTATTTCTATATGTTCTGCCAGACTATGCTGTAACTCAGTGGTTCTCAAACTGTGGGGGGGGGGCGAAGGGCTTGAAAGGGGGGTGCAGCATACTTTCCTACAGATAAAAATTAAAACTGCCCTAAATCAATTAGAAAAGTAACAAAAAATAAAAATACGTATAGAAAAACTTTTGATGAGTACAGGCTTTAATTATCATGAATTTCAAAATAACTAATAATTATTCTCTTTACCGGCAATTATAAAACACATATGCCAGAGACAGCGTTGATAGTTCGGCAGCAGCCGCATCCTCTGAAATCCTCTGAAGTCTAGACTTTTTAAAATGCTGTGTGAGGAAATGGGTGCCGAACACACTGCTCTGTTGTTTTTTAGTGATGCTCGATGGCTTTCAAGAGGCAAGGTATTAAAGAGAATGTTTAAGCTGAGGCATGAGGTGTTCTGTTTTTTAAATGGGGAAAATCACTCACTGGCAGACAGTTTCAGCAACAAGGATTTTTTTATGAAAATGGCTTACCTCACAGATATATTTGAGAAACTAAATATCCTCAACACTTCACTTCAAGGGAATGAGGCAACTGTACTTTCTTGGAATGACAAAGTGAAGGCATTCATGAGAAAATTAGAGCTCTGGAGAAACAGTATGGAAAGTGACATGCTAGACATGTTCCCTACTCTGGTGTCAATGGTACAAGACACTGATAATCCAGTGCTTCCAATGGACATAAAAAGCTGCCTACTTGATCATCTCATAATGTTGAAAGTTCATTTCGAAAAATACTTTTGCAATGATTTTGATAAATTTAATTGGATTAAAAATCCATTCGAAAATGCTCCTGGGCCATCATCTCTGAAGGTAAATGAGCAAGAACAACTCATCGATCTCACTAGTGATACTTCATTAAAAAGTAAATTTAAGAAATTGTCTTTTTTGGAGTTCTGGATACATATTGGCAAGGAATTCCCAACTTTGAGCCAAAAGGCACTGAAGATCCTGATTCCTTTCGCAACAACTTACTTATGCGAGATAGGCTTTTCTGCTTTGTCAGCTATAAAGTCAAAGTATCATTCAAGGCTAAATATTGCTAAAGAAGTTAGAGTGGCCATTTCTGATATTACACAACGTTTTGATAAACTTTGTTCTCAAAAGCAGGCCCATCCATCACACTGAACTTTGACATTTAAATGTTTGATTTTCTTTGCAGAAAAAAATTCAATACTTGTTAGTTAAATATCGTTTCATTTCAATACATATTTTGGTTAATTGCAAGTGTTAAAACTAATTTCTGTTGTAGGCCTAATATTGTGATACTTTAATTTTGAGTAAAAAACTGCTACATAGTATGTAGAAAACCACAAAATAAACTGAATAAAACATCAAACATACCATGATTTCTATTTTGGTAAAAAAAAAACAGGCTGGGGGCATGAGAGTATTTTCTCTTGTCAGGTGGGGGCTCAGAGGTAAAAAGTTCGAGAACCACTGCTGTAACTGATAGATGTTTATTACAATGTTCCATCATTGCAAAACCTTAAGATATATGTAGATTCTGAAGGGTTCTAACGATGGTGGATAACACACAGAATTACTGGGGTTTTGGACTTTCTTTTAAGGGGGAAAAGTCCAAAACCCCAGTAATTCTTAAGATACATGTAAAGATGACATGCCCCAAAGGGGAATGGAGCAGCTGTTTTAGCTGCAGTGATGAAGAACTTGATTTTAAATAATGTAAGACAAAGAGAAAGCTGCTGGATAGTCTACCTGGCACCAAGAAGGTCTGGAAATGAGTCTTGAATTAAAAAAATATCAATATTTTAAAAATTGTAACAGTATGAAATCCTTGACCCTATAATTAGTTAATTTGGTTTTAGCACCTTATTTCCTTCCAAAAATATAGATGATATTTACTGGATAGTATTTCATAACATTATGTAAAGTAATTTTAAGTTTTGTTTAACTGAGTAGAAATATTTTTGAAGTTTGAGTCATAAGTGCAGTGACCATTCACATCATACATATAGAAGGCATTACACTTAAAAGTCTTGTTTGCATACTAATGACATGCATGTGGGAGAAGGCAGCAAACCTAGAAGATGTAGTAGATTTAGAGAAGATTCAAAAGAAATTTTAAGATTTTACAGGCAGTTTAATTTCACAACATGCTGTGAGCATATCTGAGTTCATCGACTTGAATTTGAAGATTACTGAAGTATCTTGAGGTTTTAAGAGTAATTACTGTAATAAATTATTGATATCTTGCCTACCAAGAATCTGATATATAATATTTAGGAACATTTATCTGCTGTGGTCCACTGTAAAAGCTGTAACGTCTGTAGTAATATCATGAATGGTTGTTCTGTTAAGTATTTGATACCAAAATATGAAAATTGTAAATATTTTTAGAAGTTCAATGAATTTAATGTGCATTTTATTAAGAATCTATTTTAATGTGAAATATAATTTGTGTTAATTTCTGTCCATATTGGCCATCATTTTTTGCAACCCCAAGTTTTCTGCATGGCCACAGTTCTTGGGAACCTGTCACACTTGCTGAATACTATTGAAAATTCCAGTGGAAAAACTTCATGGTGGTCTGTAAACTTCTATTACTGATCCAGCCATTTGGCTCATAGTTTTTTTTTTGTTTTGTTTTTTGCTATTATTTTGGTTTGTTCAAAAGCATGACAGAGTATACTTAATGATACAGGGGAACTAGCATGGTTTTAAAGCATTATTAGTAGAAGGTTAGGACTTTCAAACATTGACTGGCTTAAAGTTGAGATTTATTGTTAATGTTTATTTGGTATGCTTTGTCTGATGCAGTATAATAGTCAGTATTCATACATTGCTTAATAGACCTTGGTGTCTCAAATTTTTTAGAAGTTTTGCATGGTCTGATTGAATAATTTCTAGACTGAATTACACAGTTTTTTAACTTTTTCCATCGTCTGCTGTAATGCCGTGGTGCAGGGGGGGCGTGGAGGTAGCCCTCCCGCTGTCGCCACTGTTATGCCCTAGCGGCGCAGGGGGGCGTGGAGTCACCCTCCTCTGCTTCCACCGTAACACTGCAAGTAGGGGGGCGACGAGTTATCCCCCCTCGCCTCCACTGGTTAGGTCGTAAACTGGTACTACTGGTAACGTCGTGCCGTCGGGGGTGTGCAGGTACCCCTCCTTGCCTCCACTGGTTATGCTGTAAGGCGTTAACGCAATCATCCTAGCTTACCCTTAGCTAGGATTCTCCTATATCGGAGTTTCCTTCTGTCATACAAGCTGCCACCATCTATTTTCTGTTCTTTCAATTGTGGGGACTACTCCCTGGCATGTAGTCATACCCCTTCTTGACCACTCCTCCCTTAGTTCACAGGTAGCGTCTAAATACTTATTAATACACTTTATCATTATATCTAAAAGGGCGTTGCTGTCGAGGCTACCATACTCTGCCTGTGTGGCAGGAGCCTATCCCTGTCTATTCTTATCTTCGTCTTCGGCTGCCACTGCGGCCTGTGTCAGTTCGGCCCTCGCTCGGTCAGGATTGCTCGGGATCGGATGTGGGAAATGGATTCTAGATACGAATTACACTCCCGGTACATCCTATCCTATCTATCTATTTACACTTGGGTATTTACATAATTTACAGATTTACATTATTTACACTATCAACAAAGACTGTCCTTCTGTCTGGACTACATGTTCTNACTGGGTACACTGGAGATCGCACATTGAAACACAGTTATCACCAATACTATGAAACAACATATTATCAATCGGCATGGCTACTATGCGTAAACAAACCCACCTGAAGTACAAGATGCCAGCTGACGTCCAGCGCTCGTCAGTCCCATGTTGAAGAGCGCCTTCGGCTGACAACTGAATATTCTGTTAGAACATGATCTCAAGTCCCCCGAAATTCCCTAATTTATGGTTTTATTTTGCTGATTCAGCCTTGACGAAAGAGGGTGGGTGACTCTCCCCTCAGTGTCCTCAATCCTCATAATGACCTCCTCATTGGCTCTCATGGGTGGTTGTGGGCGGACCCCTTGCGTCTGATTGCTGTCTGCCGCAATATTACGATATTCCAGTGGCCCAGTGAGACAAGCGCTGGCTGGAGCTCTTACGTATGAATGCTGATCCCACGCATTCTTAGCCTACTTGCCAGTCCTGGTGTTACAATTTACTGTAATAGCTGCGAAACTCTTTTCGCAAGTCTCTGGCTTTTTTGGGTAATACCATCCTCTTTCTAATCTCAAATTTGGGGCATAACATCTGCTATTCTAGAAAATAGAAAACACAACGTTTCAGAGACTGGATCTGTATCCAGGTGAGGGGGGGAAGGGAGGAGACATACTCAATTGTGCCCAACTGAGTAGGTATCTCCCCTTCCCCCCTCACCTGAGGATGGAAATAGATCTAGTCTCTGAAACATGTTTTCTATTTTGTAGAATACTGGACGATGGAGGAAGTCCAAAAACCCAGTAATTCTGTGTGTTATGCACCACTGTCAGAGCCCTTTAGAATGTGATTTTCATACTATTTGTTATATCTGTGACAACTTCATTTATCCTTTATGGCACACTGTCGCCTTTGAAGTGGTTCCCTTGTGACTTGTAGTGAGTGCAGCAGTGTGCTCTGGATGAAGCATTTCCCAAAGTCCTTTATTTTGGACTAGGAAAATAAGCTTTCACATGTTTATGAATCATGATGTCATCATCTCCTCCCCTTAAGTGCCACTTTGAATTCTTTCGCCCTCATTGACCTTAAAACTTACATGTGGGGGTCTCAGAAGTTTCTCCTCAAGGTCATACATACATTGACACAATTCTGCTGTTGTTCGTCAGCAGATAAGACATGATCCAAATGAGATTTATGCCTCATTAGCTACATCACACATAGTGACTCATGTGTTTTCATGTACATTTTCCTTGTATTCCTGCCACATTTTCATCCATTTTCTTTGTGGATGGACATCCTGAATGATCAGCATCATTAGTTGGACTTTTGAACTTTGAAAACCAATAAAATGTTTGAGTTCTGCATGTAGATTCTTCCCTGAAAAAAAGTTTGAACATCTTACAAGTTTCTGGAACAGTTTTGTCTAGTCTGAAGTAAAACTTGATATACATGAATGTTTCTTTATCTGCTGTTTTCTGATAAAACAAGAATTGTGGAAGGCATAGCGCACAACAACCTCACTTCACAAGGTGTTACTTCTGAGCAGTGTACTCCATAACATTGAAATGAGCAGAAAGTGATTTAACAGCTTCTACTGTACCTTCACATAGAGGAGTTTTGTCCTAACTGCAGCACTGTCATATTGCAGCCAGTCAGAAGCTAATTGATAACACCTCACAAAACGTCATTAAACATGTCATAAGAAATTGTTAAGTGTAACCTCATATGAAGGTTTTATAAATGAAAATAAAGCCTGTCATCTATTCTTTGCCTGATTTAGGGCTATTATCAGTATTGCTTTGAATTCTTTTTTTATTTATGTATGAGGCATTACAATAACATTCTGTTGAGTTGGATGCTTTCTCTTAGCCTTTTAAAGCCCAATGGGTGTATGTGCGCCATGTGCTTTAACATACTAAAATTCTGCATTCTGCTCAGAGTAGCTGTTTCTTATGGTCCTCACAACAAACAGTGAACGTTTCTCTAAACAGCAGTAACTGACTGATCTTTGTAAAAGAGACAATGTGTTTTCTTTGAGGTTCAAACTAAATTTTTATATATTTAAAAGAAGTTTGCGTCTTTAAAGTGTTAATACAATCATGCATATACGAGTATATATATATTGTACGGGCAGCTAGTTTGTGATATTTGTATTTCTTACATCTATCTATATATTGTAATAATTTCAGTTAATAATGTAATACATGAATGTCAAGTTAAAACAGTCTGATATTGATCCATCCTCTTGGTAAGCAAAAATACTGAGCAAAATATTGAAAGAGCATCAGACAATCAAGACCAAAAGTGTACTTTGTCATTAAACCTTGAATCTTATGGGGTGACATTACTACAGCACATGCCATGAGATTACAGAAGAGGATCATTCTTCTATTGCCGCCACTACTATCAGAAAGTTCCCAGACCGTTATTCCTGTAACTGCCTTGGTGAAAGAAGATGAGAGGCCAAGTCACACTTCAGCAAGCCTATTGCATCAGTCTGCCACATGATGCTGTGGTGAACGCGCATTGTTTCTACACGAATGTTTCTTTTGACTTCGTTTTTCATTTTGTCTGCGATGGATTGCAAAATCAACCAAAGTGCCTACATCAAGTTTTGCGTAAAACTTGACAGTTCTGCTACCGAAACCCTTGAAATGCTTCATAAGGCTTTTGGAGAACATTCTTTAAGCTGGGCAGCAGTTTTTGAATGGCATTGACATTTCAAGGCCAATCAAGTGTCAGTTGAAGACGTTCAGGGCAACAAAGCACCATCAAAACAACAGTGTTGAAAAATTCTAGAACTCATCCACAAAGACCGTCACCAAACAATCCACGAGCTTGCAGACACCGTTGGGATCAGTTATGGAGTTTGCCAGGAGATCTTAACAGAAAATTTGAACGTGCTGCATTGCCGCAGTGTTTGTTCTCTGACTCTTGAAAAATTATCAAAAGCAGTGGCGCATAAGCGTGTGTCTTGAGCCGCGAGAGAAGGCTAACGAGGATTCGGATTTTATCTGTAGGATGATACCAGGTGACAAAAGTTGGATTTATGGTTACGATCCATAAACAAAGCAAAAATCACCGCAGTGAAAGAGCCCACAATCACCAACAGCAAAAAAGGTGTGGCAGGTCCAGAGTTCAACAAAGAGCATACTCATTGTTTTTTTTCGACATGAAGGGGATTGTTCACTGTGAATTTGTTCCTTGTAACACTGTGGTCAACTCTGACATTTTGAGATGCTTGAGAGAAAATGTATGACAAAAAAGACAACTGGCTCTTTCGTCACAACAATGCGCCTGCCCATATGTCCCTGAAAACCACAGAGTTTGTGACTAACAACAACATGGTTATCGTTCCCCATCCTCCCTACTCCTCAGACTTAGTCCTCTGTGATTTTGCTTTGTTTTCCAAATTGAAAATGAAACTGAAGGGACGATGCATTGAGACAGTGCCTGACATCCAAATGGTACTCGACAGCAGTAAGGAAAATGACTTCCACGATGCTTTTGAATAATGGAAACACAATGGAATTGCTATGTACATTTTCAAGGAGTCTGTTTTGAAGGAGATGGCAGCCAAAATTGAGTAAGATAAGCCAGCATTTCTTTTTTGACCTAGTCCAGGAACTTTCCAATATGTATTGTTGAACATGTAGAAATGCATATGAATTCAGAATGTCAGTTATACTTTGGTTACAAAACTGCACTGGACAGTCTGTCTGCCTGTCCATCCCAGAGGGTCTCAGTTTCATTTCTGCACATTTTAACTGTATAGTTAGTTAGTTAGTTATTGGAGAGGGTGGGTTTCCCCATGCACTTAGACCAGTATTGGTCCATTGTGCTTCCCTCTGTGATATTCTACCAGTCTCTATATCCTACCAATATTGGTGCGTACCATCAGTCCCGACCGAGCCAGCGAGTTCGGCCTCCACTAGCTTGGCAGTAGCTGTAATGCTTCCCCCACCTATCAGAGGCGTTAGAGACTACTTATTGGGCGGGAAACGTCCTTGAATTTGGCTCAGTGACCTCCTTTGGAGATATGAGGTTCTTTTACGTGCCGTAAAGCCACGACATGGGACACACGGCTTAAAGTCCCTCCCGGAGGACTTGTTCCCTGAATTTTTCCGCCCTTAAAAATTCGACGACATCCGCCAGGTTTGAACCCGCGTACCATGAGTCGTGAGGTGGGTTTTAACTGTATAAATGGTTGTCAAGTATTTCCAATATAAATTACATATATTATGTTTATATGGGTATGGTGCACAGACAGTTTAGAAAGAATACTGACTTACAGGTTGATATGTTAATATTTCTGCAAATCCGTGTAACTGAAACATTTACTGCATTATACTCATGTATATGGTCTCATATATATATATTTTTTTTTGCATTACTACGCTTATGAAAATGTGCCAGTGGCATTGTGCTCAAGTCCCTTGTTTAGAGTGGAAGTTTTTCTTTGTTTACAGTGATACCAGTTTTACATTTTCTTTATTTAAGACATTCCTGAGCTTCATGTTTAAATCCATTGTACACCAAAGAGACTTTAACTTGGTGTTTTATAAAGTAGACCCTCAATATAAAGTGAAAGTCAAGGGGGACAGTTTCAGGACCCACATTATAAGTGAAATCAATGTTTATCTAATTTTGGAGTCTCTATTATTACATATGTATAAAATACACGTATTTACTACAGGGGGACAGATTTTGAGACTTACCTTCCCCAACAGCTCAGCAGGATTTCCAACCATCTGTGGTCAAGTAGGCAAAAGTTGTGCTCATTAAATATTGCCGTTTGAGTAAAGTAATCCCATTCATAGATCTGTTCACAGCAGACTGTGGACTTTTCCCTTTGTACCTTTACATTTTGCAATTCAATCTGATACTGTAACTAATCTCTCAGAAATTTGTACATCATAAAACATGTAATTGTACTGGGGGACATGCGCAATGCTGTAGTATATCTGGATCTGCGGTATAACAGTAGAGCCTGCTATATGAGAACGTATTGTGGTCATGAAAAGAGATTTGAGATTTTGACAGATTTACATGTTTTCAGCCCACCTTACTACAGAAAGTGGTTTTTGGTAGGCCATCTCTGTATGTATGTAATATATGCATGCCTTACTAGCACATGATTGCAAAATTGAAAAGGTATAAATAGCCAGGTAGTGATCAAATCCTGGCAGAATTTATTCAAGCAGGAGGAAAAATATTACGTTCTAAGGTCCATAAGGTAATTACTTCTATTTGGAATAAGGATAAATTGCCTGGTCTGTGGAAGGAGTGTACTAGTTCACAAGAAGGGTGATAAAACTGACAGGAGAAATTATGGTGCGATATCACTGCTATAAACTTCATATAAAATTTTATCCAATATTTTTCTCTCAAGGTTAAGTCCATACATAGATGAAATTATTGGGGATCATCAATGTGGATTTCCACGTAACAGATCAACTACAGATCTGATCCTTTGCATTCGTCACATATTGGAGAAAAAATGGGAGTACAGTGAGACAGTACATCAGCTATTCATAGACTTCAAGAAAGCCTATGATTCAGTTAGGAGGGAAGTATTGTACAATATTCTGATAGAGTTTGGGGTACCCATGAAACTAGTTAGGCTGATTAGAATGTGTTTAAACAAAACATATGGTAAAGTCCGTATAGGTAAACATTTGTCTGAGATGCTTTATTGCCACTCCTTTTCAAGTTTGCTTTAGTATATGCCATTAGGAAGGTCCAGGAAAACCAGGTGGGACTGAAATTAAATGGGACACATCAGCTGTTGGTCTGTGCTAATGATGTGAATGTACTGGGTGTTAAGATTAGCTACCATAAAGAGAAACACACAAACTTTAATCGATGTTAGTAAGGAGGTTGGTCTAGAAGTAAACATGGAGAAAACTAAGTATATGTTGCTGTCTAGTCACCAAAATGCAGGACAAAATCATGACATAAAGATAGCTAATAGATGTTTTGAAAATGTGGCACAGTTCAAATATTTGGGAACAACGATAACTAATCAAAACCTGATTCAGGAGGAAATTAAGAGGAGATTGAATTCGCATAATGCTTGGCTACCATTCAGTCCAGAACCTTTTGTCTTCTCGTCTGTTGTCCAAAAACATACAAATTAGAATATACAAAACTATAATTTTGCCTGTTCTGTATGGGTGTGAAACTTGGTCTCTGACATTAAGGGAGGAACATAGACTGAAGGTGTTTGAGAGAATATTTGGACTGAAGGGAGATGAATTGACAGGAGGTTGGAGAAAACTGCATAATGAGGAGCTTCATAACCTCATAACTTCATGAGGTGGACAGTGCATGTAGTATGAATGGTGGAGAAGAGGAATGCATATAGGATTATTGGTGGGAAAGCCAGATGGACAGAGACCACTGGGAAGACCAAGGCGTAGGTGGGTGGACAATATAAAAATGGATCTTAGATAGATAGGAGGGGATGGTATGGATTGGATTGATCTAACCGAGGATAGGGACCAGTGGAGGGCTCTTACGAGTATGAAGACAGTAATGAACTTCCAGGTTCCATAAAATGCTGGGAAGTTCTTGAGTAGCTGCATAATTGGAGGCCTTTCAAGAATGGCTCAGCTCCATGAGTGAATGAATGAGTCAGAGAGCAGTGCCCAGTGAATCTGAATATTCCAGCTTTAAAATTATGGGCCCAGAAACATGAAGTGGCAAAGTTCTTGAAACTTGCTCTAATGGTTTTGATTAAATTTCAGTAATTTATGGAAATCATACCCCTAAATAAAATTAGACAGTATCTTCAGGAAAATAATGGTATGCACACTAGGGCAGTAGAGTGGGAGGGTGTAGGCTGGATTCATGTGTCTCAGGATAGGGTCTAGTGGCATGCCAAACACAGAAACAAATGTTTAGGATCCATAAAAGGCATACATTTCTTTAATAGTCGAGTGACTGTTGGCTTATCAAACACTCTCCTCTATGTGGTTAGTTTAAAGAGACGACTATTACTGAAGTCAGATCAGTAACAAAATGGAGAATAATTAATTGTTTTGATACTGCCACTTTTAGACTCACATAAAGGTAGTGGAACTTAAATTATTTTCAAAAATAAAAATATTACTTTGTTGTTAGGGGAAAATTACCTCTTGACACTTGGTTCTGAGAGACTATTTTATATCATGTATATCATGTTCCTAAAATTAGTCTGAACAAATGTAGGCCCCAGTACTGAATATCCAGATCTTAGCAGGTTTATGAAATTGAGTGTTTAGTTTGATACGAGGGTGAGTCATATGAAAACCATAACATTTTTTAAATTTAATTTATTGAATGAAAGCAGCACACAACTATATCATTTTTCTACATAGTCTCCATTTCATTCAATACAGGCTCTCCAGCGTTTACAAAGTGTCTGGATTCCTCTAGAAAAAATTCTTGTGGTTTGTCTGCACAACCACTCATGCACCGCCTGCTGTACCTCTTCATCAGAATGGAACTTCTTTCCTCCCATCACCTCTTTGAGTGGCCCAGACATGTGGTAGTCACCTGAGGCTAGGTCTTCTGGTGAGTATGGCAGATGTGGAAGACACTCAAAGTGCAAGTCTTGGAATTGTTGCAACTGCTGCAGGGCAGTATGGGGCCGAGCATTTTCATGTTGCAAAAGGACACCTCTAGTCAAAAGTCCACATCGCTTTGGTCTGACTGCAGGTTGAAGATGATTCTTCAAGAGATCTGAATATGAGGCACTGGTGATAGTGTTCCTCCGAGGCGTGTAGTGCTCCAAGAGTACGCCTTGTTCGTCCCAAAAGAGAGTCAGCATAATCTTCCCTGCAGATGGCTACGCCCGGAAGTTCTTGGGTTTTGGTAATAAGAATGACACCATTCCTTGCTCATTCTCTGTGTTTCCAATTGATGGTAGTGCACCCAAGTTTCATCGCCAGTAACGATTCTTGAAAGGAAGAAATCACCTTCTGCTTCAAGGTGCCACAGAAGTTCTTCACAGGTGTCAACATGTTGTTTCAATTCTGGAGTCAGCTGCCATAGCACCCACCTTGCAGACACTTTGTGAAACTGGAGCACATCAAGAATGACATGGTGTGCTGATCCATTACTCATGTTAAGAATTTCGGCTATTTCATCCACTGACAGTTGGCGATTCTCCATCACTAGGGCTTCAATTGCTACAATAGACTCAGGGGTCACAACTCTGTGCACCTGACCCGGGTGAGGAGCGTCTGCCACAGACGTCACACCATTTCTGAATTTCCTACTCCACTCATACACGTGCTGCTGTGACAAGCATGCATCACCATACTGAACCTTCATTCGCTGATGAACTTCAATCAGTTTCACACCTTCACTGATCAAAAAACGAATTACAAAATGTTGTTGTTCTTTCATGCATGTATGTAGTGGAGCAGCCATCTTCAAACCAGCACTGTGATGGCATTCTGTTTGTCTGCATTATACTGCCACTTATACACTTCTATACACTTATAGCATTGGTAACATGTCTGCCAACTAATAGGACAATGGCGAGATATTTCAAATTTTTATCTCAGTTTTACGGTTTTCATTTGATTCACCTATATATATTGTTTTGTTCAGAGACTGAAACTGTTCCATTGGGCATCATAATACAGTTACGTACAATTTACATCAGCTTGCCACTTGTTTTAATTTTGAAGTTCTGTGCATTATGATGAAGATAACATGCAATGCAAAGTTGAAAACCTCATCTAAAACAACCTTCTCCCTGCAAAATAATATCATGAACACCATACTACCCCTGACCCTTGCACTTCTTTGAGGCAAGTACTTTGATATATGTACAGTAACCCCTCGTTTAACACAGTTTTGATTATACACAGTTTATACACCTGTTCTGAACACGTGGGCAGGTTAGCATGTATACAGCTGAGATCGTAGCATACCCAGACCCACTGCCCAGCCTTAATGATGCTGAGACATTCACTGCAAGGACAACTGTGTCAAACTGTTCACGAACTTTGAATAATTTATGTGTTGTTGTCCCCTGAAATACGGCCTCAGAGTGTAAATATAGTAACACTACTGCAAAAAAGAGCTAGAGCAGTAAGGACAGTGTAGCATTCAGCATGTTAAGCCAATTCCCCTTACCCCTTATTTCCATAAGCCTGAGCCCTTGCACAACATGTTTTTGATGTCCACAATATAATTCAGGAAAATAATCCTCATAAAGCATTACTATACAGTATATCACAGGAATTTACATAATAAATAATTATACTGAATCATGTAATTTGTTCCTTTCGAATATATTTATAAACCTATATAATGCTTGTACATGCAAAGTATGATATGGTTACATTCATGTTTTAAGACGCCAGTGTTTCATTACCTTAATACAGTACTAAAACCTTTAACTCAGTGACACAATTATAATTTTATCAAGTGACTTTTACTACATTTGAGGCATGAATCTCAGATTCTCATTCTTACCTAAACGTTCTTAGAACAACTGTGGACGGGAATCCCCACTTCGTTTTATTCTAATTTCTTATGTACTACAATACATTAGTCTCATAGAGATTGGACATTTTCATTCACTATTCTTAGTAAAACAGAATTGATTGACACTGTTCCTCCCATCATGATTAGGATCTGAATCTTGAGTTGAGTTGATTGAAATTGCATAAGACTCTGCCCTGTAAGTCCACTTTTTTTGGTAGTTGGGACCCTCATGTTACTTCTGCATTACACAAATTATTTGTTGAGATTTTTCACAGGTGTTTCTGCACCAGTTAAATATGAGTATATATAAGTACATATTCAACTCTTTATTGACTGTCACAACACAACAATCAGAAAAAATCAAGGTCAGCGCCCAGCTATGGTTTCGCTACACATTTCAGCCACTAACGACCATTATCAGGCAAAACACACATTAACAAACATATACCATTGAACTGCAGTACATTAGATTGGATACAGTGTTATTAATCATTTAAAATACTTTGTGTAAAAATACAATAAGTAGATTATAAAAAACTAAAAGTTATTGTTTAAAACAAGATAAAATTGATTTTATATAACATCGAATCAGTCGTTGATATTTTACTTTTCACACGTTTCCATGAACAAATTGGAAAGTCGATATTTCTTTTGTATAAGAATGCATAGGAGGCCCATGATGTTGCAAATTAATTAATCTGAAAATGATAGTATTAAATTTCGTTATAATTAATAATTGATTTTGATATTGAAGATATATAGTATTTATTACTACTTACTGTATAGTCGGTGCCTCATCTTTCTAAGAACTGTCCGTACTGTATGGAAATTAAACGACTGATTTGGTGATACAGGATTAAAACTCAGTGTAAGAGAGGGAGGGGGAGGTAGAGATAAGGTTTATGAGGGAGTGTAGGTAGGGGGGAGGGGGGGAAGAGGGTATAACTGTATATTATGTTTTGTGTGTATCAATTATTACATCATATATAAGGTTAAACATTTCAGTAAAATCATCATTCAGTTGTAAGTTTTGTATGCTGATTTTGTAAATGTGAAATCTTTTGTATGTATCCAAGGTTCGGCCTTTCTTGCCGATATATGAAACTTCCAAAGTTTTGTCTATCGTACCATATTCATTTGTGGTGTCCAATACAAGTTGAGCAAATATGGAACTTTGTCCGTTATTTTTTATGTCTCATATGTGTTCTTTGAATCTGACCTTAAAGGTACGTCCAGTTTGTCCTATATATTTTAATGGACAGTCAGAACATTGTAGTTGGTAAACCTCACTAAGATTATACATATCTTTTTTGTCATCATTAATTTTCAATGGATGTTTTATATGGTTTTTGTCTTATATGAGATACCAACCTCAGTATTCTTGAAAAGTTTAGTGATAGATCTGATTTCATGGCCAAAATAGGTAAAGGTGGCCCATTTATTTTTCAACGTAGTATTTTTTGTGGAGGGTTTTTGTGTTAGTTGTATAGTATTTAGTGGGTAGGTATTATTATTTAAAATAGTTCCATTCTAATGTACAGCAGTTCAATGGTATATGTTTGTTAATGTGTGTTTGCCTGATGATGGCCGTTAGTGGCTGAAACATGTAGCGAAACCATAGCTGGGTGATGACCTTCATTTTTTCTGTTTCTTGTGTTGTGATGGTCAATAAAGAGTTGTATATTGTAACGCAACAGGATGCACAAAATGAAAATTAAGTGCATATTCTTGAGGTTTTGCCCTTTAAGGGTTCCCTGCAGCAAGTAATTCTTTGGTTCTTAAAAACGATTCTTTAGCATAAATTTAATCAGTAACACATGAAACCCCTTCAAAACAATTATAATTAAATCTTAACATATTTGGAGTTCTGTTTAACATCTGTGTAATACATAAAGTATTACCTACACTTAATAATAAATTTAATGTAGTTACCATGAATCACTTTACTCTCAAAATTAATCCCTCATATTAAAAAATTCTCCACTAAAGCCACTTTTTCCTCCACAAAAAATGGAGAATACATTTTTCCATTTTCATTCAAGAAACTTTAGTCAATTCTGAAAAAAAAATAACATGCAAGTTAAATACCCATCATGAACAATCAAGTCACTGTATACAGTTGTAGGTAGGTGGCTATCCCTGTGCTTAACTAATTAAGCACTATTCCATGAAGGCATAAGGGGGAGTGGATGTATAGATCCATGTTTTCTTGACAGCCTGAAGATATGTAAAATTATAAAGGATTATTTTTATCTGAACACCAAGGAGTGAACATGATAGCTGCAGTTCTTTGCAGTACTGCCAGCTCTGTCTAGACTGCTATGGAATCCCTTATATTGCTAGTAATGTCATTGCTGATATGTATATAATAATTTGTGTCATGAAGAGCAGTGAAAGAAACATACTTTATGTATGCAATAAATTTACATTAGTAAAAAATAACTGATTGTAATTAATACTGCTTATGATACAAAACAGTCTTTATATAGACCTACATTTTATAGCTTTCAATTAATGAAAAGTCAACAACATATTACTGTTCAGAGTGGGAAGTTTGCTCTTGACCCTTTGTATGTATGAGGACAGAGTTTCAAAGACCTGTTCATCATGATGGAAGAAATATAAAATTAATCCTAGCACAATTCCAGGAAGTCACACATAAAAGAACAAATATGACCATATGAAACTAGTAGTATGTCCACAGGAACTCAAAACTAACTAGTATACACAGAAACTTACGGTATGTGTATATGCTAATGTAATATTGTGCTTCATAAATTACTTCAGTTATGTGTTATAGTATGTGTTTAAATAACTAGTATTAAGTTTGAAGACAGTCATGAAAACAGACCTATACAGCATTAATTATACTGTCAGCCATTAACAGGCCATGTCTTGGTAGCATAGTTGGTTGAGGCACTATGCTACAGGCTGGAAGGTCACGGGATCAAATCCCAATGAGGTGGATTTTTTCAATTTACCTAATCCTTCCAGCCGCACTACGGCCCTGGGGTCGACTCAGCCTCTGACAGAAATGAGTACCAGGAATATTGTTGGGGGTAAAGGGCGGCTGGCATGTAAGGCTGACAACCTTACCGCCATCTATGAGCCGATTGTCTAGAAAATGTTGGAACCTCAACATCTCACAACCCTATGGGCCTCCATGGCCTGTTACAGGGATACCTTTACTTTATTTTACTCCCGGCTCATACTTATGAAGGTTTCTTTACAAGTGTGCCATAGGAATCATGCATTCTTAAATAGCTCCGTGTATAGCCTTTATAAAGGAACATACTTTTCTTTTTTATTTACTTCTTGGGTTTCTCTGTATAGTTTCTTGACCTTAAAAAGTAATTTAGAATATATGAATACAAACAACCTGACACAGAGCACTGTTCCTTGCCCGACTTAACTGTTCCGAATATATCTAATATCATCTTGGCTTTAGTTCTTGTGATTTGATTTTATTCTGAATTCGGTGCAGTGTAGTCATATCTGCATACTCTTCAGATGTGTTAAATGAATTTAAGATAATTTGTATCAGATAATATAGGCCACGCCATAGCTCAAGCAGTTAGTCACTGGCTTCCCAACCGCGGCGGCCCGGGTTTGATCCCGGGTCTGGTCAAGTGGGATTTGTGGTGGACAAAGTGGCGCTGGGGTGGGTTTTCTCCTAGTACTTCGGTTCCCCTGCCAACTTCATTCCAGCAAATTCTCCATCATCATAATCACCCGGGGCAGGCTACAACAGGCTAATTAGTGGCCGACATGACTAGTGGACCCAGTTGGACTCCACCCCCTACTAAGCGAAATGAGATAATATATAATAAAATTATTTAAAAAAAAAAGTCGAATGAATACATATATAGTATCCTCTTACTGTGAGATGGACCAAACCCTGAGAATCGTCCATATTGTGGATTTGAGGTGGGGAGGTTATGTTACCATTTAGTCTGGTAGGCAGTTACCAACATTTCAGAACTTTGGTAACAAACCAGACTACACAGTGACATAGCCCAGAAATCCAAAATGTGAATCTTCACTGTCATGGAAGCGTCCAGTATCATACCTGAAAATGTGTTATGTTCGTGACCTAATCATTGCAACTGGCAATATCAATCTCATGAATACAGCAGAGATTCTCTGTCCATTTTGCTTCCACTTGACCCTTTCACTGTTACGAACAGAACAGTTCTGCCACATAGTAGCTGTGTTTTATGGATGGACTTGCTTCACCAAATATACATATATACACAATTACTTTGTTTAATGAAATTCTACAGCAATAAATTAATCTCTTCTAAGTGTTAAAACACAATTAATGTATAATACATATATCTACAAACATACAGACTTCTAAATTCTGACACTTGATATGTAACGACTCACACAACCAACTAATATCTATTTCATTAACAGTGAAAGGCTGAATAGGGATGTCCTTTGTGGCTAGACATGTCAAGGATATTCACACATATTCTCCTATATTAGTTATCAAAGTGTAACATACTGATTCAGTGTGAAAAACTTGGTACAGTGTTAATATATTTTATTACAGCAACTTCTGTGCATAAAATTATACTGCATCAAAATCTTTCACAGCGGTGCTAACTAAAGACAAGAAATTCTGAAATGTGCTCTAGCTTAGTTTGATTTCAGACAAGAAATATTGCAACCAGTAATACTTGGGGTAATTTTCAAATCCAGTAAACATTTTAAATTCCTTGATATACATAGCACAGTAGACATCTTGCTCATGTTACCATGGCATACATGTGAACAAATGTTACTGCCATATAGATACTAGGAGTCAGATATATGAGATGAGCAGCAACAGTATGACTGAATGAAAAAGATGAATATCTTTTTTAAGATACTCGTAACTAAATTAACTGCAATGTGCATAAATCCAGGTCAACAGTAGAATGTAAAAATCAGTATAGTTAACAGATTAGTCAGACATAACAAGAGTTTTCCATTGGCTTTTTATTTAAAAAATTAATCATATCTTCATTAGAATGGAAGTTTCATAAACAAAAAATAACCACAGAATTTTCATTCATTGTCATTAATTGACCATATCTTAGCATTAGACCTCAATAAATGACAGCAATAACACAGAACTTTATAAATATAATGGACACAGTCATGCTGGTTACAGGACATTTGAATTCAGTGTCACACACTTTCATGTGACACTGATATCAGGTGTTAAACTGACATTGCAAATAACAGAAAGTGTTCATCATTCATATGAAAGTCACTAAAATACCACCCTCTTGTATCATTTAATTTATAGCTGTAACTAATGCATAATTCTTAACAAAACTAGAAACTCCATAGGCTTTTCAAATGAATTTTGAATTCCTGTCTAACTTACTAGCTTGACTCATATGACCATGATGAAATAAGGATAAGTCTTGTCAAAACAGTCTCTCTGTTTTAGCAAGTGTACACGTTCTATGTTAGCTTGTTCTTTATAAGCATTAAATTTAATTGGATATGACACACCACCTACAGTGACATGACATGTCAACAGCCCTGTACTCTATTTTGGACACCTGCAAACAAACAGAAAATTACTCATCTATCAGTGACTTGTCTGAAATCTGTTGAAATGTTTCTGAAGTATTCAGCTCTTGGAGTGTCAATTGACTTTCAGTGGACTACCAGTATTATATCCCAGAAGATAGTACTCTTCATAACCACTGCTCTGAGAACTTCAAATCCTATATATTCAGTTCTTCCTATTACTTCTGCATTGTAATCTCTATGCAACTCCTTCATTCATCATAATTTAGAATATGATATTGAAGGAACTGGCAGTTCATATCAGTGTGTAAAACATACTCCAATGTAAAAAATAAAAGTGTGGATGTTTCATATTATTAAATATTAGGTGGGAATAGCAGTTATGATAAATTATTCCCCTCAACAATGATAAGGAATTCTCTGAACAACCATTATGCCTACAGTTCAACTGGTATTTGCATTCATCAGTTTGAACTCCAGTATTTATAATCCATTTAGGCCAGTACATTTTACTTTCATATTGTAATTAACTGGCAGGAGATTTCAGAACATCTTACATATGACATAAAGACAGCATTTCAAATGAGGTGATAGAGCTAAAAATGATAATACTCAGTGCAATGACATCTAGTATGAGTCATAGAGTACCACACAATAGAAACCAGAAGACATTGTTCACAACCAACACAGTAAACCATCCAAAAAAGAACCAATATTCCACCTAAAGGTCTATCTATGGGAGGTTTAAAATGAGTATATTTATATCTGTCAACACAACAATTCACGGAATAATACTAACATAGGTAGTTTACATTAAAATGTTAACATGATATGTTTCATCCCTTACTGGGTCATCATCAGGTGTATCACTTTGGGTTTAGGTGCCAAGGTTTGGTGGCCTACAGACTCAAATTTGAACAAATGTGTAAAAAAAAATTCATATATAGTTTAAAACATCAAATTCCATTTTATGTGGTGTGCAACACATGCAGACAGGGATAAATATGATAGGTTATGTATTTGATTAATGAATATGTATGTTAAGTTTTTTTAATTTAATAACTTGCATTTTATATGTTACATGAAAAAGATTCCTGTGATAAAATTCAGCCAACATGAAAGAATCTTTAATTTAAAAAAAAATATATTAAATCCAATTTTATGTATAAATCAGAATGAGAGTTATAGCAATGACTGTGGTGGTCAAAACTGGTTGCTGCCTTTTATATATTTTAGTAACTTGACTCCTTATATGGTAAAACAATTATTTGTACAGTTTACAAGTTGGAATTGCATGAAACCTTTCTCCACCACAAATTCAAACAGCAACTTCAATGCTATGCAGCTTTAGGTGCTTAATGTGAATATGACATGTATTTATTCTCCTGATGACTGAAGAAGGTCCAAATATGTGTGTGAAGAATAAGGTTATATCATAACAATTTGGACGGTTATTGTTTGTGATAGTTACCAGAAGATTTATAATCACAGTCCTATTAGTTGTGCCAAAAGAATGACATTATTTCCGTACGATTTAAGACGTACTGTTTAGCCAAGCCAGTACTTACCAACTGTTGATATGTGTAACTCACATTAGAAATGAAACAGATGATGCATCATTTATTTATTGCATATACAAAATAGTTTTGATATAAGTGCAAAGCATTAAAACCAGTTAATACATTGAAGAGGTGGTATGGACTGGAATCAACTGGCTCAGGATAGGGACCAGCACAAGGCTCTTGTGAACACAGTAATGAACTTTCAGGTTCCATAAATGATGGGAAATTCTAGAGTAGCTGGGCAACTGATGGCTTCTCAAGGACTCTTCAACTCCATGAATTTAGTCAGTTATGACATTTGAAGATATGGTCTTGAGGGTTGTAATATGATGTAGTTCAGAAAGAGCCCAACATTTCAGAGGAACATATCTCCTCCATCTTCAAGGTTGAAGAGAAGCCATACAAGAAACCAGCAGAAAGAAGCCTGAAGATGGCGGCAGTATATTCCTGTAAAATGTCAGGCTCTGTGCAAACTACCTGGCATTACAACCCAGAAGATCATACTCTTCATAATCATTGCCATAAGAATTCTGAATCCAACACAGTTATATAGAGAAAATAATTAATTGGGACTTTGATAAATGCCAGAGCTCTAACATTGCCAAGCATATAGGAACTATTCACTAACAATAACCTTTGCAGCATGAGAAGATTCCCTAATTCAGTGTCCATTAATAACTTATGGTGATTATGACAGTGGCTGAGCTGATAAAGAGTGCCATATATGTGACTGACCAACATGCTGACTTGGTATAGTTTATGCCATATATAGGTACCAGGTTTTGAGAATTGGGATGATATGTGAGGTCACAGTTTCACCCATCATAAAAGTAAGATGCAAGTATTAAAAACTACATTGATGTCTCTTACCAACAATAAACCTGTCAATTTTAAATTCACTGTGGACTTATATTTTTTATACCAGGCCAATTTTTTTTATAAAGTTACTTCCTAAAAGCACTGTAAGTATTGTTTTAATTGCATGTAAGCTTGTTAGACACTAATTCTATTATGATTATGTAAAATTCAAAAGTAAGTACAATATAACACATGATGACTAAAAGAGTAGTAACTGTCTCATTTGGAAGCCCACTAAAATAAATTCTGGGAATGGTGGTGGTGGTTCTTAAGGATCATCCCAAGTGCAGACTAGCAAAACATTTAAAAATAGGCCATAGTTGCTGCCTCACAATTTCTCAACCCTGAAATCAGTACTGTAACACTGATGCAATAGAATGTCACTAATAAATGCTTCTTATAATGTGTTTGTGTTTAGAATCAAGTAGAACAAATATTTCAGATGTATGTCAAAATTATCACAAGGTCATGGGTGCACAAATTTTATAGCACACTGGCTGTATGGTGTCATCCTAATATTTTTAATGGAGCAAAATAGAGAAGTTGGATCATAAATGAAGCTGTCCACCTTTTACGCTAAGTAATTAATTCCTATAATATCAAATAACAATTCAATGGCACATTAATTTGTCATTAGGCAGTGTATCATCCCCAATAAAACAGCATCCAGCAGCCTTTTATGGAATACAAATAATATACATTTGGCAACAATTCTTCAGCAACTTGGAAAAACAATACAGTATAGTTACTTTATTCTAGATTTTCAGCTGGCATTAAGGATGTTTAGTTATTTTCCCAAATTGTACATGTTGGTACTTAACTCATACACTGAGATTTCCATAACCCACAATTTGAAGAATTATGACTTTTATTTGAAAAGAGTTTGGATGATTGCATCAGTTTTAAATAGAAAAAGTGAATGCTGAATTAAAAGAAAATATATATGTAATATCCAAATTTAGCTAAAACAATATATTCAACACTTTTAAAAATAATAGGACAGTAATGTACCAACAGACTAGCATGCCATCAAAAAAAGTTGGCCTGCTGTTTAATATCACATGACACTAGAAGGTTTGTGTATAATATTACTTACACATTACAAAATTATTAATTCTAGGAAATTAAATTCAGATTCCTGAAAGAAAATACACAATAAAAACCCTGTTTCATATAAATTAGCCATATAACTTACACCATTTAATGGCTGTTATTACCATAGTCTTTGTTTCAGGCATTAAAAAGACTGAACCTTGCAATGCTCATTTATATACATTTTACTTCATTACCTGTCACAAATCTTCATATACATTTCACATATTGTCATTCTATTTATTGCATGTGTCATTTAATTCAGTGTACTGATTTGATAAAAAAAGTCACAGTCCAAGTGTGGTACCTTAATGTGTGACTACAGAGGGTGATTCAGAGTCATATGGTCAAACTTTTGGAAGTCTGAGATAATACAAACCAAGATATATAAACAAACAGTTGTCCAACTTGCCACCATTTCAGAGTTACAGGGTTACAAACATTCACATATGGCTCAAAAGCTGAAGTTTCTTATTTAATGACACTGTTGTTATCAAGACTATATACACGTAGCATCAATGATAGTATGATTAATGAATGTGGACCAATTGGCAGAATGAGAATGGGAAATAAACCCAAAGTACTTGGAGAAAACGTGCCTCAGTACCACATATCCCACATGGCCTGACCTGGGATTGAATCCAGGTTACCACAGTGGAAGACTGGCAACATATGGCTCACATTACTTCTGATGAAAAAGCAGTGATAACATGAAAACAATATGGCATGATTTGCTGATATGCATTTCATGGCCTTTGTGATGGAAAGGTTAGAGCTGCACTGGGGGATCCAGATCAGAGGCAGTCCAATGGACATGCCTTTGCAATAGTACTTACAGCCTCTGGAAAACCAGTGTATTCATACCACCAGCATATTAGCTGCAGAAGATGCAATGTGCAAGGTGAGAAGGAAGTGTTAGATGAAGTACATGCTAATTCACTGATTAGCACTTGTCAGGGAACACATGAAACAGGCCTCCCTTAGAATTCAGTTTAATGTACACTGCATGAAAGTAGTTCTTTTTACATACAACTTGTACAAAGGCTATAACCAGGGGATACTAACTTCATCTCCAGTTCAGTCAGTGGTCTGTATACAAAACTACAGAGGAACCTGACTTTTTGTGCCTTTAATGAGGAGTTGTGTGGCAACATTCACAAGGAATGGAGTAAAGAATCTTCATTTCAACAAAGATTTAGCATCAAAATTTTGGCTAGAATCACAGACAAACTTAAAAGTAACAAACGAATATTAAATGTAAATAACCAAAGGTATACATAAATAGAGAGTTATTTCTTTGCCTTAAAAGATTGCTGAATGCTGTCAGCCAACAAGGGTGATGAATCAAACAACAATTTATGTCCATTTTCTTCCCAAAATTACCTCCCCAGCATCCTAAAGTTTAAGACATGTGACTCTGAATCACACTGTAACCTGAAATATCACATAAAAGATCTAATTACAAGTGGCAAGTACAAGCTTACATGTGCTGTCTGCTTAATGCATCGCTACTATGCTGCTGCATGTAATAAAACATGAACTCTGCTGTGTAATATCAGTTAAACCTTACAGTATAATACAGGAATTAAAGAATTTGTATATAAAAAAATGTTTTATGTGGCACAGTTCTTTCTTCGGTGTAAACAGCATGATTTGGAAGCTGTTTTTTTCTACTCTGAACTGCAGGGTTCTTACAAATATGTACCACACACAAAAATACTTCATATTAAAAAGAAAATATAATCTTCACAGTTATTTCACAGGAGTATTTCTTGCTTTGCATGTGAGGTCTATAGGTCCCAGACTGCCTGTTTTCTATTGTTTACTTTTGTTAATATATAAATATGGCATAACAGAAGACAGTACTCATTACATGCACAATATTCTCAAAGAACATTTTACATGCTTTATATAAGAAAACATATACCACAATAACAAAACTCTGTTATGGGGAACACATCATCATGAAAACATTACACCCTGCTTCATGGTTTAAAATTCAGTTTGTAAAATTAGTTTTGACATACAGTACCTTGACAATAATAATCTAAATATTTATCAGTAACCTAAGTCTGACATTATTCAAGAAAATAATATATGATGAGCAATTACTAGTAAATTGAAAGATAACTATAACACAAAACACAGTTATAATTTTATGAACTCAACATTGTACACTGCATACACCATTCAAATAGCAGTGATTCCACATTTCTTATGTAACAACGTTATCATTTATTTTACGTTGAAATAAGAAAGGACCCTAAAACTTGATCCTTAAAAATTCATGTTACCTTTATTTAAGATATAAACGGCTTAAAATTACATTACTGGTGAACATTTTTGCAGTTAAGTTATCTACTTTCATATGATATGGTCACCATGCTGGATTTGTATAGCTATAGTTTATGTCTGCATTTAAAGTGTTATTAGGTTTGGCACTCTAGAGAAAACAGGAGAGCAGTGCATGTTTACAGTTCAGTAAGTGCACTGTATGCAAAATAAGGAAAGGACAGGAAGTTGAAGTGAAGGGAATACAAATCTCAATTCACAGAAAAGAGAAAATAACACCCCAATAAAATTACCACTGATGTATCCACAGGTATGACTAGTATTATGAGAATAAAAAAATACAGCTATAAATTATTCAACTTATGCACACAGATCAGCTTTAAGGACCAGAAAGATACATTAAAACTATAAGGCTAAAGGATGTATTTTCTTGAGTGTGCAGACACATTTGCAAAACGGGAAATTTATCTTCAATTTTTTAAGAGAAATGAAACTAGATAGGAGAAAACATGATATATACTAATGAAATGTGAGTTCATTCTTAGTCTACTGTCAAGAGCTGGTGGCATGGTGACAGTCTGCCAGGTGTATGTGCAGACAGTAGTGCCAGTCAGCATATAATACTACACATTTCTGGTACATTTTGGATGTGTGATTTTAAGTTTAATGCATCCAGCTCTCATGATGAAGTTGACTGTGACAATTTCAATAAATGGGTATAAAATAAGTTAATTCAAGGATTACCAGTAGAAAGCACTGTGTAACTACACAACACATCATAATGAACAAGGAAATAAAGCACCCCCATCTAACTCAATGAAATATGATATACTGTCTTCAGTCAGAAACACTAATATTACAACTGAGTATTAACAAATAAGAACTTTTCATTCTAGTGAAGGAAAGCTGTCCAAAATCGTTGCACTGAATTGACAAACTCTTGCAAGATGGCTACCTCTGTACCGTCCATATTTAAATCTGATGAACTGCTGTGAAAACCTCCAATCCTGATTGAACTTTTTGAAATGTCACAAAGAGAAGAGCATGTGAAAGAAACATGGTGGTGAAACTAAAGGTAAAATAGTCCAATTTATCCCCTTCATAGTAGTCTCCCTTGCACCATATACAGTTACTTTAGAGTCCTTCCATTTATCTTTGTTACTTGGGGGGGGGGGTATACGAATCCACTACTTTGTATGAGATGAGTGGAACAGGGACTTCTGCAAGTGATGACGCTGTTGTACCAAAGGGGTTAATTTCTGCTGAGTCTCTTCCTATTCCCACACTTTAAATTAAGTTATGTGGCAAGTGCTGTAGGAGATACCAACTTCTGCTGCCACTTCATGAACAAAAGTGACTGACTTCTCAGTATGTGATGTTAACATGAGTAGGATTCATCTTTCTCAGAAGTTAGATTATGTCTGAAGTTAATGAATAATTCATATATATTCTAGCAGTTGAGAGCTTCATCCCAAAATGCACATCATAGCATATCGTTACTTTCCTTGTCTGTTTTCCCAAGTTTCATGCAGAACTTAAAGCATATGCTGCTCTTTCACAACAGCAATTTCAAAATATGACACATTTAATAAATAAGCTGCATAAAACAATGTTTCTCCCTTGAGTGTGGCAAAATGTAAACTTCTCACCAGGGGGCTAAATTCAGGAGCTGCCAACTATGTCATTTGCCCAACAGCTCTGCCGTGCTTCATTTTAATATAATAAATTCAGTTCTTTAAGCTTCTGATTAGACCCACATTATTTCTTTCTCTGAGAGGGCTGATTTTTGTGAAATGTAACGTACTAGGTGGTTCAAATATGACCGGGACTGATTTTTTTTGTAAACAAGCCGCACTGCGCAGCATCTGTGCGACCTTGAGAGATGGTAGCCACAACCTCCACCCTCCCTCATATTAGGGTTAGAACCTGTTCAGTCCTGTCTGGGAGTTGCTAGAGTGATGAGCGGACAGAAGGTACCACGGAGCATGGAACAATGCA
>NW_019739974.1:41128-45343 GCF_002891405.2 Cryptotermes secundus
AGTGATTTCTACCTGTTCGGAAGGCTCAAATCAGACTTTCAAGGCATGTGGTTTGTGGACGACGCTGTCATCCAGACTGTTCGGGAGTGGATACGCCACCAACCACAAGTCTTTTTTTGGGGGGCATCAGGATGCTTCCAGAAAGTTGGAAAAAATGTGTTGACTCTGGAGGGGAGTACGTTGAAGGCTGACATGTGCAAGTAAGTGTTTGGCAATTATGGTTTTTTAAAAAAAATCAGTCCCAGTCATATTTGAACCTCCTTGTATTTGTATTCAGGTTCTTCTTACATAACAGGAATTCGTGGGTTCATGTACAACACGTAATGACACTTCATAGGCATCCTTACAAATTTCATTATAAAATAATTATGTTTCACATTGTCCATCTCCTAGATATATTTAAATTATACATTTCGAAAGCAGATCTTCCTTCATCAAGTGTTAAGGGCAAAGGATCCTACTCAGTTGGGTCCATTGGACACAGCTAGTTTCAGTCACTGGACACTAACTCTGTCTAATATGCCCAACTGAGTAGAATCCTTTCCCCTTTTACATCAGACAATAGGAACAAATCCAGCTTCCAAACTGTTGTATAATTTAAACATACCTATGACAATGGCTAGTGTCCAACATAATTTTATAATGAAAAACAGACTATTGTCACAAGTCTTTTCAGCAGTACTTATCAAACTATGATCCACTGACCACTGGTGGTCCATGGCAGTTCATCAGATGGTCCATCGCCTAGCAACGCGCCTATACAATCCGCAACCCTCACATTGCGCTTGTGCCCCAAGGCCTCTGTGGCTCAACAGTTCCTGCATAAGGCCAATACGCCACAGTATTATGTAGTCCATACAGCATTATATGACATGTAATAAATAAAATTATTGAAATTAAAACACTGTTAAAAAAATTACTTTAAACTGGTGGACAGAAAGTAGTAGTTTATGGCAACTTTAACAGCAATTTTTCTATTTGCAGAAAAAAGTGTAACTGCATGCTCTTCATAGCTAAGAGGAATGTTATGACAGCTGAGCATTCCATGTGTGTGCTAACCATCCATGCAGTGATCCGCAGTTGCTGAAAGTTTGAGAAACACTGCTTATGAGGATCCTTACAAGTTTGTTACACTTCTAGTAAATTATCACCTCCAGACTGAAACTTTAAGTACAGGACAACTCTTTGTACTTGGATTAATATCAGTTTTGTTTTACATGTCATACCAATTTTGGCATTTCAAAAAGGAATATAAATTCATTAAATTTTTCTCCCTTTGCATGGACTCTTGATTTTGTGCTGTGGTCCATTTAGTAGAGTGAAACATAATGAAGCAATTCACATTTAATATACTTTAAATAGTTGACACAAACTATAGACAATAGTGTAGACACAGCAATTAAAACAATGGAAACACTGTTAACAATCAGTCTTGATGAGACTGGAGGTAAAGGAATGGGTATGTTACTGCTCAATTCTGAACTGTGAATATATGATTTCTTTTATAACAGGAGCCAAAAATTCTTGCTGAATGACATATCCAGTGCCACTGTTATCAGGAATATCAATGGCCAGTTCATAAAGGCCTTAATTCAGTCCCATTTTCCCTCTGTGTGCAAAATGCTAACTATTATATCCCTAGCATAGTATCTCATAGCATTTTCAATGAAGTCTATCTTTAACTGATACAGTCTTCAAGAATTCATCAAGTGCACTGTTCACTTATATTGGGATTCAGATGCAATCGCTTAATTTATTCTCACTTTCATCATTTGTGTGGAGTTACACTGCTGTTGTCATCACCATCAATAACTTGATCCCAATTGAAAGCTTCTGTCTGCCTGCCTGGCAGTTCACCCAGATGGGAAAATCTCTCAGGAAACTGGCTATCCCGTTTCTGCAGTCTTTCAAAGCGCTGATACATCAGTTTCCTAGCAAATGCATATAATTCCAGGTCCAGCATATTCAGTTGTTGAATCATTTTTATTTGATCTCGTCCGATTGTACTCAGTGTTACACTCGATAAAGTTGTGTTGTTTTGTTCAAATGGAACTGCAAATCGTAGATTGAATGTCTCCTCAAAAACATACTGACTGACCTAAAAAAGAAACAACCAATTTGTTGCAACAAAGGAAACAAAATACATATTTTTGGATATTGAGCCTGTTATGGAATATGTAATAAGGATCTGATTGCTGTGGACAATTATTATGAAAACTGAGGAGGGCCGCAGTTATATAGATGTAATGCTAATTGAGGCTATTGACAAAGACAGATCTTTAGGATAAAGCCACTTATTTAAACTTCCAAAACATGTTTGTTTAAACAAAGCAAATAAGAGAAATCACCAAAGTTTCGTATCTCTACTGATGGAAGTTTACTGGCAACAAACCACCAATACCACTTAAGTACATGTCCGTGTGAACTAGCTTAGATTAGACTTGATCAGCTCTGTTTACCACCATACATCTCCTGTCACAGCACACAGAAACAGAAAATGCTTGAAATTTAACAAACGGATCAAAACTCCTATACAGATTTGAAGAATAATGAACTGTATTTTGAAATGTATATTATAGTAATGTAAGATCATTGGAGGGACACGGTAGCGTAGTTGGTTGAGGCACTATGCTACAAGCCGGAAGGTCCTGATGAGGTCACAGGATTTTTTTAATTGACCTAATCCTTCCAGCCTCACTGTGGTCGTGGGGTTGACTCAGACTCTAAAAGAAATGAGTACCAGGAATATTCTTGGGGGTAAAGGGCGGCTGGCATGTAGGGCTGACAACCTTGCCACGATCTATGAACCGACTATGTAGAAAATGTGGGAACCTCAACATCTCACAACCCTATGGGCCTCCACAGCCTGTTACAGGGATACCTTTACTTACTTTTTATGGTTAGAAAGAAAACACATGTTAAATTGGTATGAGATACTGGGAGAGAACACATTACACCTAAGCCACTGCACATTTAACTACCTTCTGATATTCTGTCAGTCCAAAGAATGCCATGGCAGCCAGGTTTCTCTTTGCACTTGCTAACATGACACGATTCCTTTCAGCATCTGACGGCATATAGGACGTGTTGTAACAGCCCACCAAGGCTAGGTCAGCCAGCATACGTGTTTGTCTGTACAGGTTACATAAAAGACAGTCAGGCAAAGAAAATAAACATTTTTTTCATAACAGCATAATACTCCAACTCTAAATGACAAAAGAGTGCTGTAACATAACATTGTCTTGTTCTGAGATAACAGGATGGCAATGATAACTACCAGCTGCAAAGAAACGCTTTTCAGAAGTGCAGTGTGATACTCTACCCAACCTACAGCTTCTCTTCCTTCCTGTATGTATTAAAATCATAACTGTATGGTTTTATTTATATAAGCTCTGGTGACTAAGCATGTATGTATGAGGGGTGGGTCATAATAATCTGGGCCTTGCACTGCGACCTTCAATGATCTATTACAATGTTTCTCAACTGCTGGGCCACAGCCCGGTACCGGGCCCTGGCATCAATTATACGAGGCCATCTTATAATGTTGTTTCAGTTTGTTGTGTTTTTGGTGAAGTTCAATTATGAAAAATTACAATAAAATGTGTTACAAATGAAAAAATATCAGGTGCGTTAATAATACTTTCTGTTGATGCTATATAATATGTATTACCACTGATTGTTAAAGTCACCCTGGCTTTCAAGTAAAATCATGTATTTCCCATAAGTAAGTGTACACTCAACCAATGACATATACAAAAACATTTTGAAAAATAAAAATTTCTTTCACAATATCCATTTTGCTATTTTATAACACAGGTGGCATAAATTGTAGACTTTTTCTTGAGCAGATAACTGTTGCATGGATGAGTAAGAAATATTTCACTCGTTATGGAACCATAAGGTTCACTGACTCCCATGTTAGGTGGGTCCCTGTCACCACGGCATGGCGCGGCCTCAGGTTGTGATTGGAGGAGACGCACTCCAGTTTTGGAGGGAAGCTGCAAATATATTGAATAAGCAGTCGCGGACAGCCGACAAGGGGTGGCCCTCCATCTTGGGGGTTGGGCGTGGGGCTAACAACTCCTCACCATAAAAAATCAACATGTTACGAAAATGAACACAAAGCCTCAGACCTGGACTGATTCCTTGGATAAACAACCTAAGCTAATGAAAATGGATATGAGATTTGGAACTTGAAATGTACAAAGTTTGTAT
>NW_019739974.1:47382-55497 GCF_002891405.2 Cryptotermes secundus
GATAAATTTCCTATCCAGAATGGTCTAAGACTAGGAGATGCTTTATCGCCACTCCTTTTCAACTTTGCTTTAAAGAATGCCATTAGGAAGGTCCAGGGAAACCAGGTGGGACTGAAATTAAGCGGGACACATCAGCCGTTGGTCTGTGCCGATGATGTGAATCTACTGGGTGATAATGTAGATCCCATAAAGAAAAACACACAAACTTTAATTGACGCAAGTAAAGAGGTTGGTCTAGAAGTAAACACAGAGAAAACTAAGTATATGTTACTGTCTCGTCACCAAAATGCAGGGCAAAATCATGACATAAAGATAGGAAACAGATGTTTTGAAAATGTGGCACAGTTCAGATATTTGGGAACAACGATAACAGATCGAAACCTGATTCAGGAGGAAATTAAGAGGCGATTGAACTCGGGTAATGCTTGCTACCATTCAGTCCAGAACCTTTTGTCTTCTCGTCTATTGTCCAAAAACATAAAAATGAGAATATACAAAACTATAATTTTGCCTGTGGTTCTGTATGGGTGTGAAACTTGGTCTCTGACGTTAAGGGAGGAACATAGACTGAGGGTGTTTGAG
This sequence comes from Cryptotermes secundus, assembly GCF_002891405.2. Lineage (NCBI taxonomy): Eukaryota > Metazoa > Arthropoda > Insecta > Blattodea > Kalotermitidae > Cryptotermes > Cryptotermes secundus. The sequence goes on from NW_019739974.1 coordinate 47,965, forward strand.
AACAGGGTGTTGAGGAGAATATTTGGACCGAAGAGAGATGAAGTGACAGGAGGTTGGAGAAAACTGCATAATGAGGAGCTTCATAACTTGTACTCTTCTCCAAGTATAATTAGAGTGATCAAGTCAAGGAGGATGAGGTGGGCAGGTCATGTAGCACGAATGGGGGAGACGAGGAATGCGTATAGGATATTGGTGGGAAAGCCAGAAGGAAGGAGACCACAGGGAAGACCAAGACGTAGGTGGGTGGACAATATTAGAACGGATCTTAGAGAGACAGGATGGGATGGTATGGATTGGATAGATCTGGCTCAGGATAGGGACCAGTGGAGGGCTCTTGTGAACACGGTGATGAACCTTTGGGTTCCATAAAATGTTGGGAAATTCTAGAGTAGCTGCAGAATTGGCGGCTCCTCAAGAAGGGCTCAGCTCCATGAGTAAGTAAAGTAAAGTAAGTAAGTAAGGTTCACTACTCTGTTCAAAAGAGCATGTAACTGCATCATATACCAAGCCAGTTGAATCCAGTCCGCACAGTCACGTCCTGTTCTTATATGATTAATTTTAAAATTATCTTTCCATCTATGCCTAGGTCTCCCAAGTGTTTTTTTCTTCAGGTTTTCTGACTAAAATGTCACATACATCTTTTCCATTCATACTACATATCCTGCTCTTCCTATCCTTGATCTTTTACCTTTAATAATATTTCATGAAGAGTACAAATTATCGAAGTCCTGTTGTGTAATTTTCTCCACTTGTTACATCCTTTCTCATAGCTCTAGGTATTTCCCTTAGAATTATGATCATGAGCACCCTCAACTTATGTTCTCCCTTACACCTAGAGCCCAAGTTTCATATCCATATATTACAGCAGATAATAGGCATAAAAAGTAATAATAATACAGGATATTTCATCCACACAGTAGGCCATGTCATTGAGAAGCAGCCAGTGAAATACCTGTTTGCTGCAAGATTATGACGGCAAGCTGCAAATTCATCAAGTGTAACACCCTCCCAGGATGAGCCTTTATAGCAACGAGGCAGTTCCTGAGGTGTAGCAGCATGACCACCACACCAGTGTCGAGAATTTCGCCAAGTTGCACCTCGCTGAACATGTCGAAACTCTGACAGGTAGCGACTGATGGGTTCTCGCAACAATGTTATATAGAAATATCTGATAACCAATAATCATTAAATTAGAATGTACATAATAAAAGAAACATGTCAACTAGTGCTAACTGCACACTATATGGTAAAAAATGTAAAGCTGTAACAGGCTGTGAAGGTCCACAGGGGCGTGAGAGGTTGAGGCTCCCACATCTTCTATACACACAACTCACAGATGGTGGTAAGGTTGTCAGCCTTACATCCCGGCTGCCCTTTACACCCCAGGAATCTTCCTGGTACTCATTTCTGTTACAGGCTGAGTCAACCCCAGGACCATATTGTGGCTGGAAGGATCAGGTAAATTGCAAAAATTAAATTACCTCATCAGGAATCGAACCTGTGACCTTCCAGCTTGTAGCATAGTGCTTCAACCAACTACACTACCGTGTACCCCCACACACTATATGAAATACCCTTTATATCCACATGCACATAGGGTGTAACCGAAAGGTTCGGACGAACTCTGGGCACAAATTTCACATACCAAAACAAGAAAAAATGTCCATAACACCATATGCCTGGTAACATTTAATTTGTGAGCTATAGCCGAAAGGATATCATTTTGTTCAATGAAGTGCTGAGCATTTCTTTGTTTCATCAGTGCTCTTTACAGATGAGGTACATTTCAGTAGAGACAGCATCATCAATAATCACAACCAACACCAGTAGGAGAATCATGGCATAATCCAATTTAGACAGCAGAATCAGTTCAGCAATAATGTGTAGGCAGGAACTGTTTGGTAGGCCTGCATGTTTTGCCACAACAACTTATTGTCAACCATTACTATGGTTTCCTCTTGTCATCTGCCAAAGCTACTGGAAGATGTACCACTGGCACTCAGAGCATGAGAGCCAGCAGTGCGAGATGTTCATAATAACACCTAGAGTGATCAGTGGAAAGACAGTGGAGGACCCACTCAGTGGCCTCCATGCTTGCATGTGGGGACACCTAAAAACCCTCATGTGGGCAGCTCCTATTGACAATGAAGAGGCACTTCACCACTGCATTGTTGATGCCTGTCAGGCTATCCACAACTACCCCAGCATCATTGAACTGATGCAGTTGTCGATGTATTGATGCGTTAATTAAATCTCATGGAGGACATTCTGAGAACTTATTATAAACATACTCTTTCAGCTATAACTCTCAAACTAAATGTTTCTGGTCACATGTTAATATGAACATTTTTTCTTGTTCTGGTATATGAAACTTGTGCCCAAAGTTTGTGTGCACTTTTCAGTTTCATCCTGTGTGTGTGTGTGTGTGTGTGTCTACTGCCTCGAGTTATGAAACTAACATTTTGAAGACAAAATGGGGAAAAGGGGGATTGTGCAAGCACTTATCAACAGCAGATATAATTTCATGAACCTTCAATTGGAAGCAGTTGTGGCCCATTTGAAGTTAGTATCCCAGCTTAGACCAACTATATAATATGGTGCCCATGTACTTCTGCCTCTTTAGTACACACCCACATTAACTCATGTGCTTCAGGTTTTTAAATACAAAATTTGTCATTAATTTATACAAACCAGACCCAACATAATGTCATGTATTCAAGTGAAACTAACTTAACCTGTCCCCCAAAGATTTATTGCAGAAATGCAGATGTATGTCTGAATATGAGAAACCTGTTACATCATTCCATTGGAGCTGGGTAATACAGAGTGTGGTAAGAACATGGCACAAGTACCGATGCTGGCAGCTGAACTGATATTGGGAGGGTATGTGCAGAAGGTTGCACATGGAACTCCATCTGTTCATCAGAGTCTGCTAAAAATATATAACTGCAAACATGTCAGTAAATGGTGTAACTGTATCAGTATAATGGGTGATGAGAAAAAGAACATGACCCGTCATACTCTAATGGCATATAAGTTATGACACAGGAAGACTCAATAAAAGTCAAATACGTACACAATTAACTGCTTGTTTACTTGATGATATTCACATCTTGTAACTTACTGAAATTCTAGTGTAATTAAAAAAAATACTGAGAATTATATTTATTCTCACCTTCGTTTGATGCTATCACCTTCATTTTTGTCAAGTTCAGAATCAACACAGCTAGTCAACTCTGTCCAGTCAGCATGAAGTCCACATTTCCAGCCTGTTGAGTAACGACTAAATAACCAAATCTCATTACGATTTGGCCTGAAACAATAGCAACGTTTTCTTTTCCTTTGACAAGAACATGGTCTCTCTAAGTCCAAGTCTCGGACTAAATGTCTACCAAAGGAAGTTCCACCAGTCTTTTGAATGTGTAGGAAAACCATAACATCGTGAGCATTCATATCAAATTGGAAGTTCTCATTCAAAACATCATCATAGCTTAGGCCAGGACTTGAAATTTTGGAGGTGAATGGGCTGGAATGAAGAGGTAAAGGTTTTCCCAAGTTATCTTGAATTGGAAATCGAAACGTCCAGTCCGACCAACTCGTGTCTCGAGAAGTAAGTGCACAAACTTGTTCTGGGCAAAAGTATCCAAAGTAGACAATCCCACTCACTGCTAACAAAACACACATCAAAACAACGCCACGCAACCTACTCTTGGAACGTGATTCCATTTTAATCTCATATGTAACTGATTCCCGAAGATAAACTGCAAAATCACTATCAGATACTTGCACTTCAACACTTTTCTTTGCCATTTCTTATCCGTGTACTACAGTTCTAGCCATCATCATGGAAGTGGTGAATATTTTCAAAATTGTTGTCAAAGTCTTTAACACAAATAATAGAAACTATATTTAGTATATGTAGGCAATTTAACTGTATCCCGACTATACAAGTAAGTCGGCGACTCCCACAAATAGGAAGAACATAGTAACATGTTTATGTTCATCAACATTCTTATCCTCGCGCTTCGTATTTTTCCCTACCAGTTCCACCTAATTGTTATTTGTTTCCTTTACCATGGATATCCTTGGATATAATCCTTGCGAGACGATATTTGCGAGAATTATTAACAGCGCCATCTGATCGATGAACGTTTAAAACAGTAAACAGCTGCTGTTATACATCCGTGGATCAGACAATGATCTGACCGATCTCACCGTCAGACACGGATTGCGGTCGGGGGTGTTGCCTATAGTCAGGACCAAATACAAAACAGCTATCCGTGGACAGAATTCATAAGGCATGGAATTTTTTGCATGTGCGTTTTGTAACCGTTTCACTTCTATGCAACCTATTTAAAGGTAATTAATTTTAGTAATTTAAAATCTTAATTGTTCACAATGAGTTGAAATGAACAAGTGTAGTTCGCCATAGGTCCATTCTTGTATGTAAGAGTTAGCGTCTTCCCACGCTTAAAGCAGAAACAGGAAGACACCCCGTCGAGGGTTTCTTAGAAAAATTACGTGAAAGAATAACTAAAGAATCCTCTGTGAATTCAATACTTGGCATCTTGTGCATGCCATAATTTAAAAGAGTGAAACTTCTATATCCCGAGCCACGCTTCACATTTGTCAAAATTCTGACAGAAGTTCGTTGGAACTCAGAATGCCAAAATCCCTTGTAATGAGTAAAAGGATTGGAGGAATAGATAATTAAGATACTCCTATATTTTAAATTGACCAATCACTAAAATTTAAAGGTGTGACAGAGCAGAGACGCTGGTGGAAACAAGGACTTGATGGTTCGAAGAGAAATCAGTTATCGAAGTCAGACACACCGGGACTCGTAGGAATCAGAAGTAAAGTTTCACACTCCGGCCTTTGAGGAATTCAGATTTAAAAGTTACACGCTGGATCTGGGTTAAAAAGTGGTGTGAATCTTGTAGAAACAAGAAGTAAAGTATACTGATGGTAGTCAGTTGTACATTGTTAAGCAGTGAATAAACAAGTAATTAATAATAATAATAATAATAATACATCTCAACTTGATAAGTGCTTTGTAGTTGTGTTTAATTCTTGCTTCTTGGAGTTGTGGCCCGATCAAGGCTCTGAGATAAGAGGAACCCAGCTCTACCGAACCTACAACCTCACCTCTTCACAAACCAATTAACCCTGAGAGAAATTTAGTACAAGAAAGAAGATAATTTAAATGAGTGCAGAAAGAAGTGAGAGAGGAGTACAGTTAAAGTTTACTTACGGACTTAATGCAACTGCGTTATTATTAATTTATTATTTATTCATCCATTTGTGTTTTGTGTAGGATATGTCACAAAAATTATGACATATATTTCCATAAATATTGCTTTATATTAAGATAATTTGGCTCTTAGTCATAGTTTTGATCCGTGTTTCTGGTGCTGCAACATATTCCCCTGTCTAATCATTCAGGGCCGGTCACTGTCTTCGTGCGCTCGGAAGCCGGGATCGTGGGTTCGAATCCCACTCAGGGCATGGATATTTGTGTGCGTTTTTCTGTGTTTGTGTACAGGTAAAGGCCTTGCGACGAGCTGATCACCAGCCCAATTAGTCCTACCGAATGTGTAAGATCTAGAAAGGAGAAGTTCATGGAGGTAGGCCTAGGCCCACTGGGGCTGTAGTGCCAAAGGAAAAAAAAATAATTCAGGACCATCAGGACTATTCTCATCTCATCCCAATGCTGACTGTACCTTCACCCCCTGATAAATACGATAGACAAAAGGGAAACCAGCGCCATTTGCCTTGATATATACCAGGGGGTGGCAATGGTATAGCAAAACTGGAAACATGCGCAGTCTTTTTTTTTTTTTATAAATTTAGGGATTTTATTTATGAAGTAACACAGTCGTCATCTGCACGTACTTCTACTGTCATCTTTACGCAAATGTAAGTTTGAAAACAATCATGATACACCCATCGTATCATATTTGTTGCATCAGCATAGAGATGGCAGCAATAATGCCGGAGGGGCATTGCCTAGGCCTGTATGTGTCCAGGTGGTATATGTCAAGCAATCATCCAATGATCCAGTTGCTGGAAGAACTGTCAGCTCTACTTGACAATCCAGGGAGAGGAGAAAATGAACAACCACTCATCAGCGAATATTACAAAGAGGTATCCCCTCTCGGTCATTTAATCCAATCAGGCAACTGTCCCCCGGATTTCGACTACACATACGGAAACCTCCTCTACGAGGCCAGGGTATCTTTCGATGAGGGAAGATAAAAGAAAGGAAACAGAAGATCACAACAGGGAATTCAAAAAGATTTTCCAAGAAAGAATGAGAACCAGCAAATGTTTCGCCACGGACGGCTCAAAAATGGAGGACAACCCATTCGTAGGATTCGCATCGATAGATATAAAAGATGGTCGTAGCATGAAATTCAGGATATCTACGATAGAGTCCACATTCACGGTGGAAGCATTAGCAATTGCCGAAACACTAGAAATCACTGAAAAAATACACTCGTAGCAAAACTTCATGATTTTCTCGGACTCGGCCAGCGTGTTACATGGCATTAGTAACTCCTCTATAATAAGCAATCAAAGAAGGCAGGGATAGTCAATTACTATTACCAGTAGCAGATCTTAAAACCCAGTGGAAAAAGAAAGACAAAGAAGAACTTCACAGTTTTTGTCAAAACACCAAACGAGATAGAGGAGAAAGCTACGTTGAAAGGTACTACAGGAAAGGCTCTTCACCATGGTTCCAACAGATGAAAACGAACCGCCACGCCTTCGTGTCAATAAACCGTATGAGAGCGCCAGATTTAACATTATATCCACGGCCGAATGCGAATGTGGTGATGAGCCGCAAACGGAGGAACATATCTTCTGGGACTGTAAACAGTACGAGGACAAAAGGGCAACAATGATGGACATCTTGTCTGAGAACAGCAAAAAGCATTACCCAAAATCAATTACAGAGCTCTTCAGGCTAGAAGAAAGAAGATTTGTGCAAGGAGTCTGTTACTTCGTAAACAACATTCCTATATTTATATAAAATAGATATGTAAGAAGAGTAAAAGAAGTAATTGTAATGATTATTTACAGTATACTCTCAGATTTAAGTCAAGATCTATATTAACAATCGCGGGGTTACCGCTATTATAGAATAAGATGTCTATTAGAATGTGCTACAGAAGGCTGGATGGGCATTGCCTAGGCCATTTTTATATTTACAATATTTTTTCCTACGATTAAAAAAATGTCTAGGCCTCTTTAGTATTTACAACTATTTTTGACATTAAAAAATCACAGCGGCCTCGTGAGTTGACCGCTAAGATCGCTATGATAGAATAAGATGTTTATATGGATGTGCTACAAAGGGCCGGATGAGCATTGCCTAGGCCATTTCTGCATATACAGGATGTCCCAGGAGGAATGGACCAAACTTCGGGAGGGTGTTCCTTATGTTAAAGTATGCCGATATAACCCAAAACACCTATGTCCAAAGTTGAACGGTTACGGAGATAATGGCCCGAGAAAAGTGTGGTCTTC
>NW_019739974.1:56093-93851 GCF_002891405.2 Cryptotermes secundus
CATTCCTTTCCGGATGTTCTGTATATGATTTTTTTAAATAAAAAAATGACGGCGACCATGTTGCCCGCTAATAACATTGCCTGGGGTTGGTCTGAACGGTCTGAACCAATCACAGAACTCCTAAGAAAAGTATTTGATTTCATGTTGTGTTAACTATTATGTGCAACTGTATGCAGTCATTTGATTTTCGTCGTGTACGAACTGGTGGTCGTTGGTGAGTATGGGTTTTGATTTTATATCAACGTGTTCCTTTGGTGGATAAATTGTGCACATTTATGTGCAGTTATTGTGGTATGTTATATGCAAATTGGTAAGTATGGATTTTAATTTGATGTGAAACGGTAGTCAACGTTTACACACGAAGTTACGTGGACATGTTTGTCGTTATTTCCCTATATGATTGTGCTTACTACGGAGAATGAAATTATGATTGTATATCACATTCTGTTATGATATTTTATTCAATTGATGTTTGTATTATTACATGTTAAGCATCTCATTAGCCCAAAGAAGGTTTGTAGAATCTCAGGAAACTCTTAGTGTGCTGTGCGTTATAATTTATAATTTTTGTATTGTTTCTAGCATTGTAAATGGAAGGAAAGAAAATGTGCTCTGCCCCTGGTTGCTTGTCATCCAGTGGGCAGAAGGAAACGAAATTCTTCAACTTTCCCAGGGATTCAGCACGGTATGTTTTAATTCATGATGAAATTGTTTTATTATGTATTGTTTAATTCGAAAAAATTAAGTTTAGCCAATGTCAGCAATAAATTTATTAAACATAACCTCACAGAGCACCTGCATCATGTTTATAATGTTTGCTGATGACTTATTTCTGGGTTTTGAGATAGTATGTTGAATTCTTGCAGGGCTCTGGTATGGGCAGGAAGAGTTGGTATATCCTGCACTATTGATTCTGCAAGAATGCTGCACAATAAGTATTTGTGCAGCAGACATTTCTTAGAAAGTGATTTCACTACAGCTGAAAGGGTACACCTGAACAGTGAGGCAGTTCCATGTGGCTCAGATTCTGCTGCACAGTCACTTCGACAACCTCCTGAACCTTCATTACACATCCCTTCCTTCGATCCCTTGCCCTTAGTTTCGTCTCCTGAAGATGACCTTCATGGCTTACCTCCCACCATAACCTACAGCAAGATACTGGTGCCCTCTACTGTAACACCTGTTCCAATCCATGCAGACAGTCCTTCCACTTCCTTTCAGATGTCTGCAGTCCAGCCATCACCAACAGCAGCCAACACCTTTGCAGTGAAAGAAACCTCTTTTCCCCCAAGCTCTGTAAATGTAAGCGCTTCTGATGGGGAACTCGGGCATGTCAGTCGTCAAAGTTCTTCCTCAAAGCCTAGAGCAAAGCATTCTCTGCTAAAACTTAATTTGGCTTCGCATTCAGAATTGACACCCAGGAAAAGGAAATTATATGAACTTATTCGGAATAATGAGAGTGCACTTTGCAGACTCAAAAAGAAGTATAAGGGAATGGATTTGGAAGAGCTTTGTGAAGTGGTCAATGATCCACTGATGAAGAATCTTTCATCTTCTTTCAGTTTAGAGGCTGCCACATTTTTGGCAGCAATGTTTAGGAACTGTAGACAGATGCCTAAGGGCAAGAGATGGACTTTTGATGACAAAGTGTTGGCTCTATCTCTCCTTAAACGTTTTCCCAAATCCTATATCCTTCTCCGTACATTATTCCCTCTCCCATCCAGAGGATCCTTGCTGTCCATGCTGAATACTGTTCCATTTAGGACAGGCATCAATGCTCATGTGTTTCATGCACTCCAACAGTCTCTGCAGAAAATGTCTGATGGAAATCACTACTGTTGTCTCATGTTTGATGAAATGTCAATCAGAGAGAACTTACATTTCAATCAGAAGTTTGACTGCATTGAAGGTTTCGAGGATTGTGGAAGTTGGGGCAGGACATGCAACATCGCAAATCATGCTCTAGTTTTCATGATCCGTGGCCTACGTAGAGAGTGGAAGCAGCCAGTGGCTTACTACTTTACTCGTGGAAGCACTAAGGCAGAGGTGATTGTGCAATGCTTGGAGGAGGTTCTTGACGCCTGTCAGAACATTGGACTGAAGGTTGTTACCACTGTCTGTGACATGGGTGCTAACAACGTCAAGGCCTTGAAACTGTTGGGTGCTACTAAAAGGAAACCACTCTTCAGATTTCATAATCAAGAAATTGCAACAGTATACGACCCTTCCCACCTCCTGAAGTCTACCCGTAACCTATTCCTGAAACATGATGTGCAGTTTAAGTCTGAGCTTTTGGACAGCCAACTTCCTCTTATTGCTAAGTGGGACCACATATTGAAACTGTATGAATTTGACAGATCCATACCGATTCGTCGGTTGATCAAATTCACAGATGCCAACCTGAACCCGACTGGACAGAGCGCTATGAAAGTGCAGTTGGCTGCACATGTTATGAGCCATACTGTTGCAGCAGGCCTCAATGCTCTAGTGGATACAGGTAGGACCACTGCACTATATGCTGTGAATTTTTTCTGTTATGAAAGAATTACCTAATGAAAATAATTAGGGCTAGTTTTCAAAGTTACAAACGTCATTGTCATCATTTATGACTTATCAGTATACAAGCTACGTAGAATATGTCGCAAATGGCTCAGTCTTTAGAGTAATTAAAAATGTTTGAAAAGCAAATGGCAGTATCAGTAATATGATTTTGAGAGAAGGAGATGACAACGTTACTGTGAGGAATAATGTACTCAGATGTACAAAATGTTTTATAACAGTCCAGTGTAATGTAATATGTGTTGTTTTCCAATGTAAAGAAATACGGTAGTCCACCATGTAAGGAAGTGCACTAATTTTTTTTTTTTATGTTTAGGTTATTTTGGCAGTGAATACATGGCAACAGCTGTGTTTGTTAAGGAGGTTGACAACCTCATTGACAGTTTCAATAGTGGAATGCGGGTTAGACCAGAAAAAACACTGCGTTACCCACTTAGTGATAAGAGTCCCCATATAAAGCACTGGAAAAAGGCAAGTATGGGGATAAAGAGTTGGATCTTCCTCAAGGATGGTAAACCTGCCTTCCTTCATCCTCCTCCTTCACAGAATGGGTGGCTAGTTGACATCACTGCTGCCCAGCATGTGTGGAGGACATTGAAAAAGGCAGGTTTTGAGTACTTTCACACCAAAAACCTGAATCAGGATCCCCTTGAGAACACATTTGGGGCCATTCGTTCGTGCTGTGGTTCGAACAATGACCCAACTGTGGGACAGTTTGTAGATGCCCTGAAGACTAGCATCATCAGTGGCTTTGATGTTGTAGGTGTGTGTGAAAGTAATTGTGAGGATGATGGTGCTGCTCTTCTGGATAACCTACAATCGTTCCTCAGGGAACCTGATGCTGCTTCACAAAAACCTTCCACAAGTCATGGCAAGGAAACCTCTGATGATGTTCCTGAGAGTTTCCATGTTGCTCAGCAACTACACAAGGACATTGGTGCTACAGTAGATGCTGGTAACATGAAAGTGTTCTCAGTGGCCTATGTCAGTGGTTCCATTGCCAGACAGGTGCTTCATGGTGTCAGCTGTGATGCATGCAAGACATGCCTGACATCCGAGGTGCTGCCATCAGCCAGTGTCTTCATACATTTCAAGGAGTGCAGTGACACAGAACAGTCTCTCACATGTCCTTCTGAGAAGCTTGTGGAGACTGTTGGTGTTGCTGTAACCCTAATGGAGTCTATGATGGCAGAGGTGGCCCACTTGAATTCAGTGGAGCAGCATATCACAGCTGCCATTATGAAGAGCATAGACTTTGAATGGATTAGGTGTACTGGCTGTTCACTTCACTACCAACGAATAGTAGATGGTATTGTGAGATGTCTCACAAGAATTTACATTCCTTGGTGGTGTAAGCGAGCAAACAGGTTGATGACTGAAGCAGCCAGGCAGAGGGCCACAAAGAGGAAGATGGAAATCCTGTCACATCAATAAGTCATTAGGAAAGTAATGCTTCTTCATTTTTGCAATGTATCGTCCTGCCCATACCAGATGCTGGAAGTTGGTAGAAAATAGTTTGGGAGAATATCTGTGCCAACTACTCACATGAGCATCGTTAGAGAAGTTGGAATTAGTAACCCTGGTGACTAGCAAGTGCAGTGCAGCAACAGAAACTACCATGCATTTACATGCCTTCTTTTCTCAAACCTCTTGGCATTGCATACTTTGTTGATAATGTCATTGTCATGTACCTCAGAGATTATGTACAAGAAACCTATTGTGAATTTGAGAACCATCTCTTCACTGCTTTGCAGACGTTTCTTTCATCTAATCTTATTAGAACTTGGCTTTCAGAAGACGGTCAGAGTTCAGTCTGCTCTTTATCTTGGAGTGATTATATTTCTGTTCAGAAATGTAAAGGAAATTGTTTCCTGACGCACATTGTTTTAGTTCACATATAGGTAAGAATGAAGTGGCATTACTTTATAATGACTTGAAATGTTCCGGTTATCTGCTTCAGCTTGAAACACTGAGGAGCAGAACCAATAGCAGGACTCACTGTGTATTTTGTACTTAAAGTTTATTATATATTTCGTAGGTAAGAAGTTGTAGTTAATAGTGTTTATATACTACAGTCAGCTATTATTTTGGGTATATTATTCAGCTGTTTTATTATTATGGATATATTCCTTCAATTATTATATTGGCCATATTATTCTGTTCAGTATTCAACTTTTGAATATGTATATATATTTTCAGTTTTCAAGATTCATTATATTCAATTATTATTTTGGCCATATTATTCTGTTCAGTATTGAACATAGAAACATGAGAATAAGGTTTGGCATAATTTGCAGTTATTCATTTTTATATATTATTAAATTCAATCTTAATATTGATAGCAAGAGTGTAGTTCAGATTCTCGAGTTTCATCTCACCACAGAAATTAATAATGAATGGAAACCTCAGTAATGTAACTTGCTCTACATGATTTATAATACATAGATAAGTTCACAGTCATGTTAAATAATGAATTATGGGAAGAAATTTGTTTGGAAAAGAATGTAAATGAACCATATCTACTACTTATAAATAAGTTTTTATATTATTTTAGTAGATAATTTCCATTGAAACAAAGAATGAAGAGAGAGATTAAGAATAATTAATGGATATCTAGAGGAATAGAAGTTTCATGTCAGAAAATGAGGTTTTTAAATAATCTAAAGTATAGGATGTCACTGTCAAGGGTTGCATTGAGTTATATTAACAGATATCACAGAATTTATAAAAGAGTTATGTTAGGAGCTAAAAAGAGAATGGCAAACAAATGGTAAGTGCTTCAAACCCAACTAAAATGATGTGGCAGTTAATAAAACAGAAATCATATCGGGATATTTGGTTACAAAATAATTTAAAGAAAGTAACTGACCCTCAGAAGGTGGCCGATATATTATATTCATACTTTATTGATAAGGTAGAAGAACTAGTGGAGGAAAATAGGAGTAAAGGTAGTGGTAGATCACTACGAAGAGTAGTGGACTGCAACCCAAGCTCTATGTATTTTCCGATTTCTGAACAAGAAATTGTTACAGTAGTATCCGGATTAAAAGACTAAGGTTCTGCAGGATTTGATGAAATTCCTGTTTTTCTAGTAGAAGCGTGTAGTACATGTATAAAAGAACCACTTAATTTCATATTTAATCCATAAATCAGGGTGTATTTCCAGATTTATTGAAGACTGAAAAAATTAGGCCTGTTTATAAAAAGGGTAATAGACATGAAATTAGTAATTACAGACCTATATCTGTTATATCTATATTCTCAAAAATAAAAAAAAAGTGTATAACAGATTTGGTTAATATTTTATCTCTCACTGCGTTCTCAGTATGTAGGAATAACCTCTAATGACAATAGGTATTCTGTGAACAGGTACAATTCTACACTGAGGAATGTAAAACTCGAAATACCCCAAGGGTCTATTTGGGTCCACTCCAATTTTTATTATTATAAATGATTTACTCCATCACACATCAAATGGAGAAGTGGTTCTTTTTGCAGATTATACCAATATACTGGTAATAGATAAGAATAAATTTACGCTCCCAAGAAAGAATAAAAAGAGTGATGATCCAACCAGAATCTTGGTTTTCAAAAAATAACTTGGTTATAAATGCTGATAAGACCAAAGCAACGCTATTCCAATTAAATAAACCATATGACATACCAGAGTCAGTTATCATTTTCAAAAATATAAAAATTATTATATACCACAGTTCAGATTTTTAGATATAAATGTATCACATAATCTAAAATGGAGCTCACATACTCAGTCCTTGTGATTATAATTGAATAAGGCATATTACATTATTAAATCTTGAAAGTTGCTGTGAGTTTATATATACTTTGCCAAATTTCAATCATTGGTTTGATTTTTTGGGGTGGAGAAAGCGAAAATAGTAAAGAACTGGAAATACAAAAAAGGATACTTCGCTTAATGAAAGCTGTAAATAGCAGAACATCGTGCAGACTTATTTTTAAGGAATAAGTCTTTATCTCTCTGTATATCTTTGAGGTGTTGTGCTGTTTTATTATTCTATGAGAAATTCAGATTTATGTGACTATAATACTAGAAGGAAAGATGATTTCCATGTGCCAAATTGTAACAAATCAGCTTTTTAGAAAAGAGTTATCAATATGGGTATTAAATTGTATAATAGACTGCCTTTTGAATTAAGAAACTCAGATGGATATAAAGACTTTAAACATAAGCTAAAAGTATTTTTACTCGATCATCCATTCTGTGCATTGTACGAATTTCTCTTAGAGGGACAGTAGTAAGCATAGCAAAACCTCTATTCAGCAATTGAAATGGATAACAAATGGTTGCTTATAGTATCTTAATGTGATCAGTGATTGACATGGTCATATATAGGACACTTGATTTACTGTAACACTCAAGGCTGCGCCATAGATCAAGTGGTTAGTCGCTGGCTTCCTACCGTGGCAGCCCAGGTTCAATCCTGGGTCTGGTCAAGTGGGATTTGTGGTGGACAAAGTGGTACTGGGGAAAGTTTTCTCTGAGTACTTTGGTTTCCCTTGCCAATCTTCATTCCACCAATTGCTCCATGATCACCCTCACCTATCATCTGGGGCTGGCACAATATGCCAGAAGTGGTCGCAGTACATGGGACTTAGTCCCACCCCATTTGCAATAAAAAAAATACTGTAATACTCTTAAAATTCTCTCGATAAACTCATAAGGTTAACTTGCATTTTGATTTACGTGTTGTATCTAATTTATTATCTGGTTTGATAGTGTTCATTATACTTTAATTGTATGTTAATCATGTCAAGAATGATTATTTATTGTTGACAAATTGTAATTGTTTAGGCATTTGGCAAAAGGATTTCAAGAATGATGTATGAGGTCTGACCAAACAGTATCCGACTATTTTTTCCCGCTATAAGTAATGGCAAAAGGGTGGGGAAACAGCATAGTATTAGGAGGGACTTTCATGTGCATGCGTGATTTTTTTGCTGCCTCGCAACACCGCCGGATGCATCTCACTGCCAGATAGTGAACTGGGGTAACATGTGTTCATTTCTTTCACATTTCACTCAAGGTGACAGAACACTTGGAGCAGCGATACTGCATCAAATTTTATCAGAAACTTGGGGATACCCCAGCAGAAAAAATCTGCAAAATTCAGGCTTTTGACAATGATTGGGGGTCACTCAAAGTGTGGTTCAACCGCTTTAAAGATGGCTACATGTCAGTGGACAGTGACCAGCGTTATGGGAAACTGTCAGCGAGCCAAAATGCTGATGTCGTTGACAAAGTGCGGGCATTTATCATGGAGGACCGTCCAGGAAGTTGCTGATGAGGTTGGGGATCATCAGAGGTTCTGCAAACAATTTTAACTGAGAATATGGGCATGCGAAGTGGCAGCAAAATTTGTGCCCAAGCTGCTTTCACTGGAGCACCAACAACTCTGCCTTGAGGTCACACAGGACATGCTTGAGTGTGCCAGCAGGGATCCCGAGTTCCTGAAGATTGTGATCACTGGTGACAAGTTGTGGTTTTACGGATATGACCCGGAAACCAAGGTCCAGTCTTCACAGTGGAAGCATCCAACATTCCCGAGGACCAAAAAAGCACAACAGGTGCGGAGCAATATGAAGGTGATACTGACTTTTTTTTTTATTACTGGGGTGTTACACATCATGAATACACACCACTAGGCCAAACTATCAGTAAGGAGTACTACCAAGAAGTCCATCATTTTCATCATGCAGCTCAGTGCAAGAGACTGGTGCTGTGGGACACATACAACTGGCAGCTGCATCATGACAATGCTCCAGCTCATTCATCACACTTGATCCAGGTTTTCCTAGCCAAGCACGGTATTCCACAGGTTCGTCAGGCTCCTTACTCTCCTGACATGGCTCCTTGTGATTTCTGGCCTTTCCTGAGATTGAGGACAGCACTAAAATTCATCATTTTGACAGCCCCGAGTACATCATACAGAACATGACAGTGCAGCCGTATGCCATTTCAAAAGAAGCCTTACAGAGATGGAAGGACCACTGGGCTGTGTGGAGTCACAAGTGGCCTACTTTGAAGGGGATTAGGTATTGTAACCAGCCGGATAAAGAACTTTGTTTTTCCAGCCCAAGGTCGGATACTTTTTGGACAGAGAGGTATTTAATGATGTGACTTGTTCAAGTGTTACCGTTGTAGCAATTATGAATGCCAAATAAAATGAATGAATTAATGTAGCCAGAAAGCTATGTTTTGCTTTTGGCTGTAAGTTGTAAGCAGAGTTATGAAGTTTAATACAAGTATCTGATGGAAACAGAATTTTCTTTCAAGTTTACTCACCTTCAGTTTTTCTGAACACAAGTATTCTGTGTAATATAGTTCACCGTGTCCATTGCATTGCAGCAATGTGGTGTTGGATTGATGTAAATGAAATGTTCATGCTTTACAGCCACTGGTGAGAAACTTTCTCCTGATGGATATGAGTGAAGTGATATTAAACTCAGTTCCAAGAGAAAAAAAGAACACTGGAGTAAGAACCTCTCCAGTACAAGATATCAGGTTGCAAAATTATTTGTTGCTGATGTAGGGGAGCCGGGATAGCACAGTTGGTATAGTGACTGACTACAGGCTGGATGATTGAGGGGTTGGAGTTCCAAGTCCCAGTAGGGTCAAAAATTTTCTCCACATCTCCACCAGCTCTGGGGCCCACCCAGCCTTCTATCCAATGGGTATGGGGGTCTCCTTACCTGAGGGGCAGGATATTAGCTCTTTCTAACGGGCCCACCCAAGTAGGTGTCCTCCTTTCTCACCTGAAGACGGAAACAGATCTAGTTTCTGAAATGTCGTGTCCTCTATTACCTACAATTCTGGATGATGGAAAGGTCCAAAAACCCAGTAATTCTGTGTCATCCATCATCATCAGAACCCTTTCGAATGTCATTTATTCCTCTACACAGATCTCTGATGATCTTGTTCTTATTGTTCACTGCATATATAAGAATGGCCTAGGCAATCTTTACCACATGCTTATAAACATCCTATCGTATCATAACTTCTTGGGCTTCTACAGTTCCACTGCACAACCTTACATTGATTCCCATTAAATTTTGCTGTAACATTGCTCGTGAAGCTCGATGGCTTTCCCAAGGTGTCTTACCACTGCTTTAGCATCCCACAGTTCATCGCTAAGTCGGTTATCATCACCTATATGTTCTTGACTTCGTCCTCAATCTGAATGGACTTCAGCTCGTATAAGATATCTCTAGCAGTGTCTGGTCTTTTGAACTGTCCCTCTTCTCTACATTGCTTTGACTTGATTCAGATATTTGAGTCGTTATCCGTGGTCCATCAGCTCAGAAAGCATGATCGGCAAAAAGGTATACTATGATATCACCGGCCTGTGTGTACTGCCCCCCCCCAAAAAAACCTCTAGGTCATAATAAGGTAACCCTGTGCTTAACTGCTTAGGCACTACACCATGAAGGCATATAGTGGAGTGGATGTATAGATCTGTATTTTCTTGACCTGGGCACTAGTTGGAGATCTTCACGCCCTGGCTGATTAGTAATTATTGGGGGATATCACTGCTATCAACTTCATACAAAATTTATCCAATATTTTTCTCTCAAGGTTAAGTCCATACATTGATGAAATTACTGGGGATTATCAGTGTGGGTTTCCGCGTAACAGATCAACTACAGATCGAGAGATACTGGAGAAAAAATTGGAGTACAGTGAGAGAGTACATCGCCTATTTGTAGACTTCAAGAAAGCCTATGATTCAGTTCAGAGAGAAGTATTGTACAATATTCTGATAAGAGTTTGGGGTACCCATGAAACTAGTTAGGGTGATTAGAATGTGTTTAAACGAAACATGATAAAGTCCATACAGGTAAACATTTGTCTGAGACGCTTTATTGCCACTCCTTTTCAAGTTTGCTTTAGAATATGCCATTATGAAGGTCCAGGAAAACCAGCTGGGACTGAAATTAAATTGGACACATCAGTTATTGGGCTGTTCTGATGATGTGAATCTACTGGGTGTTAATATAAATACCATAAAGAAAAACACACAAACTTTAATTGATGCAATTAAGGAGGTTGGTCTAGAAGTACACACACAGAAAACTAAGTATATGTTACTGTTTCCTCACCAGAATGCAGGACAAAATCATAAGAAAGATGGGAAACATATTTTGAAAATGTGGCACAGTTCAGATATTGGGGAACGACAATAACAAATCAAAACCTGATTAAGGAAGAAATTAAGAGGAGACTGAACTCTGGTAATGCTTGCTACCTTTCAGTCCAGAACCTTTTGTCTTCTGTCCAAGAACATAAAATTAGAATATACAAAATTTTAATTTTGCCTGTGGTTCTGTATGGGTGTGAAACTTTGTGTCTGACATTAAGGGAGGAACATAGACTGAGGCTGTTTGAGAACAGGGTGTTGACAAGAATATTTGGACGAACTGTTTCTGTCAAAACACCAAAAGGGATAGAAGAGAAAGTTACTTTGAAAGGTACTACAAAAATGGCTTGTCTCTGTGGTTCCCATGAGATAAAAATGAACTGCCATGCCTTCCTGTCAGTACCTGTATGAGAGAGTAGGCCACTCCAGTCTTAAAGGAATCTTAAGAATATAAAACTGTGTCCACAGCTGAATGTGAATATGATGACAGGTTACAAACAGAGGAACATATCTTCTGGGATTGTAAAGTGTATGAAAACCAAATGGCATTATGTCTGAGGACATTGAAGGAGAATACCCAAGGCCATAGATTTACATACATGGACCACCACAACCACACAAGCAGGGGGTATGTATGATAACTACATCAATATTTGGAGAGTTATCCAAACAGAAAATTTACTCAATGGTGTTTGGATAAAAAGATGAGGCCCCCCAAGCAAAATATTGAAAAATCTTAAGTAGACTTGTTGATTTTAATGGAGTCCATTATTTTAAATTAGGATACATCGCTTTCAAATGTGATAGAAGTGAGACAGAACACAGTGAAACAGCTTTTGGCAAAAGAAAAAAGAAAGAAAGCACCTGATAATGGCCATGTACAGCCGAAACATGTGAAAGTGAAAAAGAGGAGGAAACACATAGGTTGCATTGTTGATGAAAATAGTATAGTTTATGAAGAATATATCATTGCAACAGGATGCTTAAATACAATATTATGAGAATACCCAAAGTCAGCTTTTAGGGGTAGAAGAAAAAAGATTTGTGCAATGTGTGTGTAACTTCATAAACATTTTTTTCTTTTTTTTTTATAACAAGTAAGTGTACAAAATATTAATAGCATACTCTTGGAGTTAAGAGAGATGTTCAAAAATTTCGGGGTGACCATTATGATAGGATAAGTCGTTTACAAGAATGTACTGCAGAGGGCTGGATGGGCATTGCCTGTGTCATTTATATATATATATATCTGTCTGTCTGTCTGAATTGTTTTACCCCCCAAATTTTAATATGTGGAATTAATCACATAACGCTCCTGCTTCAAAATTAATGTAACTGGATGTTAAATACAATATTCATGGTGTTAGTTAAGGTTCTACATATTGTTTCAGTTATGTTATTCCAGTCATTATTATACTTGTAATATATTACTTTCAATATTCATCTTGTTAACAAGAGTATATTTCCTATTCTGGAGTTTCATCATACTATTGCAACCAAAAATATGTGGAAACCTCAGTATTATTGTTTGCTATACATAGTTTATAATACATTACTGTAACTGAGATGCTATATTTTATGTGGCTTTCAAGTGTAAGTTGTGAACAAAGTTATGAGGTTTAATACAAATGCCTCTGATGGAAACACTTTTCATTCAGAATTCCCTAACTGCAGCTTTGGTAAACACTTGTGATCATGTGTCCTATCTATGTTATGGTTTACAGTGTCCAATGCATCACCATAACGGTATGTTGGATTGCAGTAAATGAAACGTTCATTGCTGAGAAAATGTATCATTGCTCCTGGTAGATGATTGAAATGACAGTAATTAGCCACGTTTCTAAAAACGGAGTAAGAAGCGCTGCTGTAGGTCAGCGTAGCAAAGTTAATCAGTTTTCTATAAGTTCAGGATTCCGTTGGCGTAGTATGTGGAGGTAATTAGAGAGAATAGTAGCCATCCTTTTTATCGACTGAGCTCTCGGCAATGGCTGCGAAATTTTGCAACGATAGCATGATCATTACAAGTTAGATGGCAGCATAAAGCAACTGTAATGTAACGGTGTCCAACTCGCCAGGTACATTGAGTTACACTCGGCCAGAAACAGTTCTAAATAGTCTCTGAGGTCTCTGAGAATGCTTATGTCGAAGTTAAGGGTTATTTCGGTGGATTTGTGAAAAGTGGGCAGTTTGTGTGGTATAGACTCTTGGAAGTGTAGTGATGTACATTTAACTGAGTTAAGAAAGCATTGTTATTAAGTATGTTTCGTACAAAAAAGGACGTGGATCGTCATGTCCAAGACGTAATGCGAAAGCTGAAAAGTGAGAATGAGGTGAGTTCCGCCATTTCAGAATTCGGTACGACATTTGAATTTGATACTGAAATCCATAAGTACCTTAGTTTAAGAAAGATTATAAGCAGTGTTTGTTTCGGTGTTTGAGGTGTCGTGTGCGCAAACTATGTCTTACACACACGAATCAGTTGTGCATATACTTAGTCGGTACGATGCCGGTATCCCTCTCCCCTCCCCTCTTTTTCAGATGTCATATTGCACAAGTTTGCAGTCTTTACAATATTCATTTTTTCTTTCCCTGTATCTCCATATATATAAAGTACATATGCAGTGTTAAGACGAAATTAAATAAACAGAATGTCATTATTTAGGAGACTTACTCGAAACGAAAATTTACTGTGATACTTGAATACAGGCGTCAGTCTACTTTTGTCCCAGAAAAGAACGGTTATGTGTTTTCCCCGTAGTTACTGTTTCTGACTCACACTTGTATGTTTAGTTTTCCACAATATTTTTTAGTTAAAGTAAGAAACACGTAACATACTGGGAATTTTAGTAAGTTGTGAGAAAAGCCTATTCAAAGATATTACTTTGTTAGTGAAATTGGAGATCATACTTAGCTGTGTATGGTTGAAACACATAAACTGTAACTGGTTTCAGCTGCTTTCAGATCGTCATATACCGTGTAGGAAACTAGAAAACTGTCCACAACTCCCAGATTTAACAGACAAGGCGTTTTAATTGGAACTGGAAGTGAAGGAGTGGATACCAATGAGAGACAGTTTTTGATTAGCTTAATATTGGTTCAGTTGTAGTGCCTACATTCATTCATTCTGCTATTCACGATGATCAAGTATCATACCATGGTGTTTTATAGTTCCAGTGAAAGTGGTTACAAATTCATTAAGTTGTCATTACCATGAAAATGAAGTACATGAAGTAATTCATGTGATACTACTGAAAGTTATATACTTGAAGGTGTTTGACAGTTGCCTTCTTTCTTTGCCTGTCACACATGAACTGGCCTAATTGTGTTTGAATGCCACTGTGATTATTGCATGTGTGCATACATGGTAATTGTCATTTATTATGAATTGGAAATACACTGATGTTAATGACACCATGTGACCTAATTAAGCATGAGAATATGCATACTGGTTGGGGGAGAGACAGATACCGTCTATATGCAAAACCCTTTCTGAAAATAGATGACTGTCATGCTGGGTAGTAATTGGAAATCTTCAGTTCTTTACATCAGTGAATCTCTCCATTTTTCAAATTCACGGTGTGCTAAAACAAAATTATTTTTACTGTCTTATAATTCCCACCGTGGCGGCCTGGGTTCGATCCCTGGTCTGGTCAAGCGGGATTTGTGGTGAACAAAGTGGCGCTGGGGCAGGTTTTCTCCAAGTGCTTCAGTTTATCCTGCCTATCTTCATTCCACCAATTGCTGCACAATCACCCTCACCTATCATCTGGGGCTGGTACAATAGGCCAGAAGTGGCCGCAGCACAAGGGACTTAGTCCCACCCCACTAGCAATAAAAAAAATACTGTCTTATATACAGATATTAAAGTAGAGTAAAGCAAAAGTAAAGCTATCCCTGTTCCAGGCCGTGAAGGCCCATAGGGTTGTGAGACGTTTAGGGTCCCACACTATCTAGACAATCTGCTCAAAGATGGCGGTAAGGTTGTCAGCCTTATGTGCCGGCCGCACTTTACTCCCCAGGAGAATTATTTAATTAATTCCTGGTACACATTTCTGTTAGAGGCTGAGTAAACCCCGGGGCCTAGTGCGGCTGGAAGGATTATGAATACTGTTGTATATAAACATGATCATTTAAAACCAGGTGCTCTGAATGGAGTCCAATCATAATATCTAGTATTGAAAAAAAAAACAAAGTACAGGATTTTCAAGAAGCCCATCTAAATAAGCCTTTTTCATGAAAATGATGACAGCTGATACAGAGGCTATTGGTGGCAGATCTCTTTCTCTGTTGATTTAGTACTGTGTGCACACAGCACATTCAGTGGTCTGTCAGCATGTTGTTATAATCTCGTGCAGTAGCGCGCACAGTACTCGGCCATTGTGAAATGTGGTTTTCCTCAGGCCCTGCAACAAAATCCTGGGATAATACCTCAGAACAGGTCTTAATCACTTCCTTCACAGTCCTTTCCAGTTCATTATTTACTAATCATTGTAACATGCAGTAGTATACAACAGTACACGATAATGACAAAAATCATGTAAACCATAAGTAATATGTGGTGTTTGAGAAAGGCATGAAAAAAAGGAAAAATTTGTGTATGGAAAAATATGATACAGAAAACGATTTCATCCTTCAGTAGGTTGAAGTTTGAAGTTTTGCTTGTATTGATATCAGTGGTTGCACATGTGCCATCCCCTTAAATCTTAGTAGTCATGGTAACAGTTCGGCAGAAGGTGAATTGCGTTTTGTGGCTCATGGACTTAAAATACAGTACATGCATTCAGTATATGTTCTACTTAGCACATGGAGGTTTATCATCAAGCTACAACTTCGATAAGAAATGGGATAGACATCTGAGAGAGGCTGGAAGTAGTATAAATCAGACATCATCAGGACATCCATTGAAGACAAAGGGAAAATTACGTGTGCATTTCTATGTAGCGTATGCAAGGCGATTCAGACAGCAAGCAGGCATCTTCCCCACTCCAGAGTTCATGATGATGTACACATACGTGTTTACATGCATACAAACTGCAGTTGCATGAGCACATCAAACCAGCCAACTGTGACTGTAGAAATAGATTTTGTGAGGAAATTCTGCAGAAAATTGACGGTGATGAGGTTTCACTGGACTCTATATGTCTTTCTGATGAGACAGTATTCCATTTGAAAGATATTGTGAACAGACATAGCTGCAGAATTGTGGATAGTCAGCCACCTAAAGATATTATCAAATATCAGAGGGACACACCAAAGGTTAATGTGTGGTGTGTCATTATGAAAGATGACAACATTGGACCTTTTTTCATTAAGGAAGCAACCGTGACAAATCATTTGTACCTATAAATGTTAGAACACTACACAGTGCCACAGTTGCCTTGTGATGCATGGATACAGCAGGATGGAGTGCCCCCATATTTGGAAACATCCGTCAGTTTTTAAACAAATGCTTTCGCAACAAGTGGATTCGAAGAGGCAGTTTCATGGCATGGCTCCCAAGATCACCAGACCTAACACCACTGGACTTTTTCCTCTTGGGTTGTTTGAAGAATATCGTCTGTCAGGAGAAAATTGCAGATCTCTGAACTCTGCAGCATTGCATATCAGAGGCAGTTGCAGCAGTGACCAAAATTGTACTTGTGAATGCGTGGCATGAGATTGAATGTCATGGTGCTGACGTTAAAACTAAATAGGTGGCAAAAAAGCTTTCAGATTTGTGCTGCTAAATTATGAGATCACTTCTTATGTATAATAAATATTTTTCCATATACATATTGTCTCTAATGTCTTTCCCAAGTACCATGTATATGTAATGAACAGTACAGACATCACATATGCATGCCACATACATGTGAAACTTCATACAACACACCAGACACAACAAAAGATAACCTGTGTACACAGACCACAAACCACAGGCCACAGTGCAAAACATATACACATGCACACCACACAGCACACAAGTTACATCCACCAGACATGCATGTACTCTATATGTCCATTGTATACCTTACACACATAGTGCACACTACATTCAGCACTGTGCATGCATTCCATATACATGTGCAACAGACAATGTGTACACCACAAGCAACACACCACACTCACATTGTACTGTATATTTACTCATCACACATCAGACACAACCAGCACACACGACACAAAATGCATACAATTCATACCATTCACAGGCCAAATACATCACACTTGTCACGCTGTATACAGTACACATATAACATGTATACATGCTGCCCATACCACACATGCCATGCAGACACATTACACAGCACAAAGACAATGTGCATTGCACAGATAGATGCCACACATGAAATACTCTGCTGCAGATACCACAGAGATATTGCAGACACAAACACATGTTCAGCAGATGCCAGAAATGCCAGTCATGAGTGTAATAAATGTCAAAATTACAAAGCTATGAGTGTTTCTATGTATGTTTCTGTAGATTAATGCAGTTTCTTAATTCATCTAGTTTATATTTTAATATGTTTTCTTATTTTTCTTTTATTTCAGAGAAATTTGCGTTGCTACAATATTGCCAAGTTGTATTTTATGTTAGGAGAATATGAATTGACTAGGCGATATGTGTCAAATTATCTGACTGTTCGTGAGGATTCAGCCAGTGCGCATAAGCTCCTGGGACAGGCATTAGAGAACCTTGGGCAAAAGGAAAAGGCCTTAGCTCAGTACAAATGTTCTCTTGAACTGGAGAGTAAGCAGCAGGATTTGGTATTGAAAGGTAAAGATAATTGGACCAGGTTTTGATATTGAAGGGTAAGGTAAACTACCTCATCCTTCAAGGTTACAGATATTATCCTCACAAATTCATGTACTAGTATACGTAAGTTTTGGGATTGTTTTATTTCAATATACTGTATGGAAGAAATGTAGATCATCCCAGTCTTCTGTGGTGTGATGGGTAGTTAAGTAGATAGGTACCAGTGTTGCAGAAGAATGCATTGCCTCCATCTTCAGAGTTGATGTCTGTCAACCTACATGACATATTTGCATAGTAACATGTGAGAACCTTATATTTCGAAGTCATGGCTGCTTGGAAGTCATTCCTTGTTGCTGCACATCTATAATAGACCATTTTAGATTGGAGCTTTTTCTAAATGTGTGAAATTTTGAAGAGGTTACTGTTGTGTGTGTCAAGAGTTTGTTATTGGTATGTGTCATGTGTTCTTGTGGTTTCATAGAAAGGCCTGTTTATCATTGTGGTTTTTTGAAGTTGCTGATACTTTCAGTACTTAACACCTGAATGCAATTTTGCATGGAGTTAAGCATATTTAGTTAGTGAAGCTGCTTTTATATTTTGATTAGATCAATTTGTCATAGGTTAGAATTTTTACACTCACTTTGCATCTGGAATGCCTAGGATGTGTCTTTCCTCCGAAAACAGTTTCCAGTACAGTTAGTTGCATGTGAGTGTTAGCACTTAAGTCTAATAATATTCCTGTAGTCAGGGAATGTATGGAATTCACTTTTTAAATTTTGATTGTCTTTGTTATTTCATAACTGTTTGTAGTAAAATAACTCCTAATATTGAAGAAAGCAGTCTTCTGGGATTTGGCACCGTGTATATGTGGTGTTAACCGACGTTTCGGAGGAACGTATCGCCTCCATCTTCAGGGTAGAAGAAAAAATATAAGAAATCTGCAAGCGAAGAGACCGTGAGAACCGGTAAAAGCAGATCTTTTATATTTTTTCTTCTACCCTGAAGATGGAGGCGATACGTTCCTCCGAAACGTCAGTTAACACCACATATACACGGTGCCAAATCCCAGAAGACTGATTTCTTCATAGTCACCACCGTGAAAGCCTCAAATCTTACAACTCCTAATATTGTTTGGTAAAAGCACTTTTTTCATAGGAGGCATAATGGTTTGTTTAAATACATTGTGTGATAATAGGTTTTCTAGCCTTGGTGGGAGTTACTATGGAATGAGTCTTCCTGTGGAATATCTATGCAAGGAGTGATAAGTATAAAGTAAGGAGCATATTCTGGCATAAATTTCGTTGTGTTACAATTCCAAATAGAAGTATTATTCAGACAGTCAGAAATAAAATGAGACATAGAGTCATTATTGGACAAAAAAGAGCTGATTCAAAATGTGGTGTGCTCATTGAAGAGAAATTGGATGAAATCTGTGCTAGGCTTGAACATTCTTCTCAGAAATCCCCAGGATGCTTGTGTAGGAGACCAGGTTTAACGAATGTTTTCACAAACTGCTACCATCTTCAGAAAATAAAACCATGTAAGACCTCAGTAGTCAGTATGTAATGTGTAAGGTTGCTTCATGGTGTTTTTGAACAGCATTAAAAAGAAATTGTGTTGTGTGTAGGGTCTTTGGTTGCGAAGTTTGCTGCCAGAGTGTCTGTATTGACACAGGTGCCTGAGTGGCTGAATGATTTTCAGGTGGCTTGCAGATGATTGCAATGTGTAAGAGTGCATCATTGACTGAATACAATTTTCTTAAATATGGTACAGAGATTGTTACTAAAATTTATTAATGAAATACAGTTTTGATTTGTTTGGGTTACATTTTACATGAACTGTTTAATGTGTGTGTTTGTGTATGTGCATGTGTAAGTATGTACATATTCTTGTAGCGTATGAGGTTTCCAGAGAGCTCTGCTTCCTGCCTGCTTTATGCTGGTTTCTAGCTTGGTTTATTCATGCTTCAGAAGATAGAACTGTTTATGAAACTTACTAGTCTGTCCAGTCAGTATCCTTACTCTTCGCGTCTGTAAATAATTCTTTTTTTCAGTATGTGAGCTGCTAGTAGATAGTGAAGCTCCACTTGATGTTGGAAGAGCTCGCTATTGGTGCGAAAGGGCTGAACAGTTGTTTCCACATCATCCAACAGTATTCAGACTGAAGGAGCATCTTTTGACTGCAGATGGAGAGGAAGATGCTGCAGAATTAGAGGCCCTTATTGCTTGTAAGTTGTAATTACAGGTACTTGTTTTATAGAAGTTTTAAAATGTTATTAGGTTTTGATGTGCTCAACTAATAGCCCTTGCTTGAATGCAGATTTCTTCCTATCCAATCAATAGAGGTGGGGAAGGGGTGGCAGGTGTTGGATAAGTGTATTAGTAAGGAGGAAGAATGCAAGTGGAAAAGGGAAAATTTGTCCTAGCCACACTGCCTTTTCTACACATTGCTATTGTCACTTGTTGAGGGCATAAGGACATCTTAAGTAAAATATTTGTTTTCTTTTGAGTGTCTTTGCACACTAAATAGTCCTGTGCTTTATTTCATCATTGACTCTCAAAAAACTATTCTATAATAATTTTTTTGGTTGGGGGGGACGGTGCCAGTGTTCGAACATCTTGGCAAGTGATTTTCTACTCTGTTGTTGCAGGTTTTCTGTTCACATTGCTGGGACATAATTAATGCCATCC
This sequence comes from Cryptotermes secundus, assembly GCF_002891405.2. NCBI lineage: Eukaryota > Metazoa > Arthropoda > Insecta > Blattodea > Kalotermitidae > Cryptotermes > Cryptotermes secundus. Next base: position 76,253 of record NW_019739974.1, read on the forward strand.
CATTTCTTAGCAGTGTTTAGTATGCCTTTTCAAACTAAATATGTAATTACATACAATTTATTTGTACTAAAATTGCATAAATATTATTGAAACAACAAAAAGGATGTACTGTACTGTACTAGACAACCAGTCTGAGTAAAAGCAAAAATATTCTGATTCTTTTTGTAGCAGATCTCAGACATTTCCATTGATTCTAATGGGGCAGTTGTGTTAGATTTATTTCATTTCACCATCCGTGACTTTTTCTTGGAACACAACTGTTGTACAAATGGAAATAAATCTTTACATTTTATGAAACAGTAGTTTTGTTATGCAGTTATTCAATTTATGATAATTAGTACCATTGCATATATTAACAGCAGTTTAATCTTGCAGGTTACTCAGTTTTGAATGTTGAAGTTGTCAGACAGTATGCATCCTTATGTGATGAGATACTGAATGTTCCCTTCCTGGTGGCTAGTATGAACTGCTTCCAGATGATTTGATGTAAATTTCTTCCCAGTGACTGGTGTGCATGCAGCTTCCTTTTTTCATTTCTCTCTGATTGCAGTCAGTTTATTGTGATAAGGCAGTGATGACACACATTATGAGCTATTCTAGGTGCAATCATGAAAAGTCATAAAAATGCACATGTTAGTTCACAGTGCCAGTTTGTGTGCCTGTAACAATTTGAGAACCACTGAATGGATTCCCTTAAAGTCTGATACTGATTTTCGAAATTTATGGGCACATTCCAGCTGGTTAAAACTGTGCAATAATAAGAGACACTTTGCATATTTGTATACTTCAGCATAACTCTCTAATCAAAAACAAAAACTCCATGGTTTTAGACCACAAGCAAACTATACCGACCGAGTGACCACCACTTGTCAGCGAAGTTAGTGCCAACATTAGCGGGTAGAGGGTGTCACATGATCAGTGCAGTGAATCCCCATGACTGTTAATTTCAGTTTTCTAGACCTGAGCCGCTATATCCTTGAAATAGCTCTTCAGTTATCCTCACGAGGCTGAGTGGACCCCGTTCCCATAACTCTCTAATATTGGAGTGAAAAATGTATCAAACAAAGATTGTGGGGAAAATGAGACATTTTTTACTCAGTACACTCAGGTTGTGTTATATGGTTTTTGAATAAATAGAGGAAGCAAACATGCCAGAATTATTTGCTTTGCATTCATCCCCCTCCCCCTTTAAGTGTGGTATTTAATGACACTCATTTTTGAGACTATATAGCATGAATGAAAGGATGGCTAATGAATATGGAGCAGCTGGTGGAATGAGAATTAGCAGGTGAAATTGAAGTACTCACAGACAGCCTGCCCCATTGCCACTTTGTCTACCACACATCCCACATGACCTGACTAGGGTTCAAACCCAGGCCACCAAAATGGGAAGCTGGTGGCAGTCTTAGCTCTGGCACTGGTCCTAGTTGGTTAAGTTGTGTGATGAATGGAGCAGTATATTTCCTCTTGGGTGGTTCTTATTTCAGCCAGCAGGCTCTCTATGAATTGTTCCATCATCATAGTATGGCGGTAAAACAATCGAATATAGTTTCCAAACCAACCACTTCTGACGCCACTAGTCATGTGTATGAGTGACTGTAGATGGGGCTTGGATTGGTAATTGCATTTTTTGAACACCTACATATAACTATGAATAACTATAGTGCTGTTACTAATTCACACACACTACAATTCACTACATCATGCACTAAGTCTTCCCAGTCTGCTGTTATCTTCACATATTGTCACCTGGTAATGGCTTCCAAAGCCATAGCTTCCTCAACACCTGTGTTAATGTCCTTTTATGGGATGAATGTCTCACAACTGACTCCCAGGCTGGCAGCCATTTCACACCAGCCTCCTACTCATCACTGCCATCCCAAGACAAGGCTCGTAATCATAGTTGTTCATAAAACCTGTGGAATTCTGCTTTCCAGTTTTTGACATAGCAAGCAGATGGCTGCTTTTCAAGCCATGGGAATTATTATAAATGTTGCATTCACTTCTTATTATTGGTATTATTTTCTAGCTGAGCTGACAGCAAGGCCTACTGATGTTTCTCTGCGTGTGCGTTTGCTGAGACTGTACCTGGATACAGAAAGACTGACAGATGCTTACAATCATGCAGTTGAGGTGGAACTTCGTTCTATGCCATGTTTTAGAGATCAGCTTCAGTGGTATGACTGCCTCATTGACGTTTTTGAGGTATGTGTACTGACATTTTATCCATTAGTTAAATTGAAATGAAAATGGTATGTCACCAGTGCCAAGCTTCACAGAGTGGTATTATGGTTGTATATGTTCATGATTTTTATGATGAAATAAAATCAGTAACAGAAATTTCTGTTTGGGACTGTCTCTGTTGTATTGTGATCAGGTGTATATTTTTAAAGTAAAATATTGTGGCGTATTGACTCTGTGCAGGAACTGTGACGAAATGACGGGTTATAGTTCGGATGATTGGATTTATTGACAGCCTCGTTACACACACTCTCTTGTTTACACTCTAATACAGCTTTATCGCTGACTTGCATACACCTTATAATCCACTGCACCGTCGCACACACTATTCTTCTAAATCACTTGGCATTCCTGGTTCCACTGCGCTTGCTTCCACCACTCTCAAATACTCCCAAATATTGACTAATACTCAATACTGCCTGAATAGTGTTTGCTGCTCCTTATATAGGCTCAGCATGGACCACATAGAAAACACATTGCTGCTCAGCAGCAGATCTCAGGTATTATTGTCAGGCGTGTCTACCCATGCATTGCCTGGCAATGGACGCCCTACTGTTGCATGACATCACAGCCTACCGGGGAGGGGTGTTTACCAAGCGTTGTGCAGTAATGGGATGAGTGGGGATATGTGATGTCACTCGCACTTTCTGTTGCGCTATTCAAGCATTCACAGAGTTGTCGCATAGCAATGCGCCGATACAATCTGCAACTCTCCTGATGCGCGCATGCCCTGAGGTGTCTGTGGCTCAACAGTTCCTGCATAGAGGCAATACACCACAATATGTATAAGAATTATGTCACTGTTGACACAACAAATACAATTTTATTTTTGATCTTATACTAGTGCATGTTTCGGTCACATAAGACCATCATCAGGCAGTTGTACACAGGAATACATAGTCATTGAAAATATCGATATGGGTCCTTATCAGTGCATCACATCATGTTATGTACTCACATAAAACTCTTGCCTCGAGTTTATGTTATAATAAAGTAGCAAATACATAAAATAAGGGTATATCATATATAAAATTATAATATGTTGAAATGCTATAAAAATATTAAAGGTATATTAAAAAATGTGAAAGGTTTCCAATGATAGGTTGAGAAGTGTATGCCAACTTAAATATTGTAACGTGTTTTGCTACTGATGACACTGTTCAGATTGTTAATTGGTTTATTTAATAACCTACAAATCGTAACTACAATTAATTTATAACACAGTTGCGGGTTTACCCAATTTATAAACCCTGCACAATAATCTATTCACTCTGTCTTCAGTAGTCTTCACATATTTATAACGCGGGAGCTATACAAGTCTCTCCCAGTATAACTGTACTACAGCACACACAGAGTCTTTTAAGTTACACAATAAGTCTTCACTGGCTTACTTCTCAATTATCGCGCACTAGCAGAGATTATCACATCAAATCTTCTAACCATGTGTTCAGGTCTTCTTCCCGCGACTGCTGCTATATTTCAACTGTAGCACCTGCTACATTTTAACTGACTCCTTAGCCATTGCAATTCTCTTATAAACCCTCAGCCAGACAACGAGAAAACAACTCGCTTCCTTGTTGCCTAGTCCCCGTGTTTACAGGTGTTGCTGGCAACGCTATCGAGAGTTCTTTATTTCTGCATAACAACCGTGGCATCCCTTGTTACGTCGCCGTGGCAATGGTTGCCTGGCGCAGCCACTCCTCTGCCACGTCACTGCAGGGGAGGGGTTGTTTACCGAGTGTAGCGCACTGATGGATGGAGTGGGGCTATGTGACGTCACTCAAGGAAATGCGGAGTTCATGTGACCCCCACTTCCCATTGCGCCATCCATATCACACTGCTCCTTTCTAAAAGTTGTTCATCCCGAACAGCCTAATGGTGCATCCACATTCCTTTTTCTTCCTGTTGCTGTGCTCTCCAACTGCTACATCCGCTCCTCGTCTAAGACCAGCTCGTCTCGAGCAGTTTCCTGCTAACATGCCCGAAGATCCAGTTGTATCACATTTGCTCCTCACTGTCATCCATCTCTCATTCACTCTCTTTGGGGAGGCCGGTGCTTCTAATTTACCGGCTCCTCTTCTGTGCTCTGCTTCTTTATTGTTTTGGAGGGGATCGACCCCTCCACAAGGTCCAATCCTTGGTCATGTGTTTCTTAAGAAGTTCCCTTTGTGGACGTAACAGTGTGGCCTGCACTCGCTGACGTCGTCATTCCTCCTGGTTTCACTGCTACGGTGTAGAAATTAGTCATGTATGTGTTTGTTAAGGTCTTATTGTAGAATTGTGATTTCTATGTAGTAAGTCTGGTTGTGAAGCCCAACAACAAGTTTTTATGATGTGCAGGTTGTAGTGTGTGGATATTAGTATGCTTTTCACATGATATTTATCTTTATATGATCATACAGTATGGTGTATGTGTTCCTTTTCTGGGCGTGTATACATTCTGTGTGTTCTGCACTATGTTGTGGTTCGATGTAGTAAAGTGAAATACCCATTGTCATTGACTGTCAGTGGACACGAGAAAACTAAATTATGTGTGGACAGATTACTGTCAGTTTCATTATTGGCCCTCCATTGTTAAATTTGTTGGTGAAGTGTATTTTTGTCATTATTGGACAATTTTTATTACCTCTTTAACTAAGAATTCTGGTTTGAAATAGCAAAGAAAAATAATGTACTTTATGTAGATTTTGATTACATTATGAAATATTAATCCTTTGTGGTCCCAATTAAATACCACAACAGCTCTCTGCTGGTCTATTTAAATACCACTAATCTATTTAATTGCAACTACTATTATGATTTGTTCATTTTTCTTTATAACTTGCATAAAATGGAAGAAACATTGCCAAGTGTGATGGAAATATGGTCTGAAAGGATCACAGTTCTTACTGTTCAAAATATTTCATACAGACAGTACTGATGTCACTAATGATAATGTAAAAAGAATGGTGCCATTCTGTCTGTCCGTCATTCTACAGAGAATGAAACTAAACCCAGTCTTTGAATATGAGTTTGGCAATGTCTTAAACATCTCATGTTATATTCAGATGTATGAGATATAAGCATTTGATTTCATGATCTCCAAGCTATGTTTGTTTTCATACATTCACCATGGGGTCAGCACTATAAAATGAAACAGGACAAAGTGTAAAGGATGAAAGATATAGCCACTGAATATACAAGAGATTTGCAGAAAGTTTCCACACTTTTATATTTTCAAAGAAAATGGAAGGATTGGGGGGTGGTTATTGTAAGGTGTTATGTGATGAGTTAGCAGGACAAGCCTGATGACCTTGAAGTTAGTGTGAGAGTGTATGAAGCAGAGAAACTTGAGTATTGCACCAAGGAGGAGCAGCGAACTGTGATACATTTCTTGTGGGCAGTTGTCCAACCACACAGAATGTAGGAGCTATAGAACTGATTCTTCAAAACAGAAGAATGACGGTCAATGAAATTGCAAAACAATTAACTATCAGCTTTGGGTCTGCCTATTTTGTGATGCCTGATAACCTTCAGTTCCATAAAGTGTGTGTCAGGAGGGTACCCACAGAACTGATAGACGAGCATAAGTGTATGCCACATTTGTTCCCACCACTTGGTTCATTATCATGAAGAAGTTCGCAGCTTTCAGCAACAGATCATCACAGGTGATGAAACCTGAGTTCACCAATATCAAGCAGAAGAGCATGCAATGGAAGCATCCATCATCTGTTGCAAAAAAAAATCAAGATTTAGGCTTGACGTTGATCATCTTCTTGGGTAGCGGTCCATGTGATTTGTGTTTACTGTTGGTCAGTGTCGGTTCCTTGGCTATATAAGTGACCAGAACTCCTAAGCTGGCAGTTATGAGAGAAATGTAATGATGGAAACATGCGAGTGAATGAATTGGAACCAGAAGTGACAGTGGCTGTGAGTGACGGAGTTCTCAGTAGGAGACAGCCATGGGAAGTTTGTATTTGAAGAAGAGTTAACTTGTGAATTGAAGACTTTATGTCTGCTATAGTGTGGTGGGATTGGGAGTGTGTAATTTAGTGAGACCATTTTAGTTCCTGTGTCTTAATTGTGGTACCAGGAGAGGACAAGTGTGTGTGTGCGTGTGTGTAAATCAGCGATAGCACTGTATGTAAGTGTAATTAAGAGAGAATGTGTAACCGGAGTGCTAATAAATCCAATCATCTGAATTAGAACCTGTCATTTTGTCATTTTTGTCTGATATTTTGGTGTCAGAAATTGGCAGCTCGGATCGCATTGGATTCTTCAGTAGTGGTTATGAACATAAATACACGACAGTTTGGTGTCAGTAGCCATGCAGCCACAAACACACAACAATATATATTGGTTTTTACCATCAACACAAGAACTCTACCATATAATTCACTCACACTTTTAATAAAAATTATATAAAATTGATAATTAAGTTTTCCATCATGTTTCATGATTTTCACGAACTGTTTTACATAATTGAATACTAACTATCCCCAGGAGGTGAAATTTGTAGAACATGTTGAAATAAATCTGGTAATGTACCATTTGTGAAATTTGTTTGAAGTGCACTTGACTTGTGTTACATAGTTAGAGAACTTTTATTGTGAAGTTGATTAAATATGTTGTTGAGTTTTTCATCAAGTAGAATCACTTTTGATAAATGCAGCATATAAATTGTTCCCATCTTATGTAGTCTGAATACTTGTTCAAATTATTTGAAATTCTTGCCATATGAATCCATTGTGGAATTATTTGTTCGTTTTAGACTTACCAAGAAGAGAATCGGGAAAAGTGTAACTGGGAATTCCATTTGCATTATGTGGCTGTATTGGAGAGAGCTACTTGTCTCAGCCTTCAAGAACATCAAGCAGGTGTTCGTCGTAGCATTGCTGATTGTGTGCAGGCATTATTCAGGTAATGATTGATTATAATCTGTTGTTTTGGAGGAAATATGAACTTTGTGAACATGTCTGAAATTGAGCAGAACCATACTTATTTAAAATGTTTCTGTAGAATAAAGTCAAAGTAATCACTGTTGTAGGTATCATTCTGGAAACTTTGTACATTGTTCATTTTATTGTTTTTAGCTTTGACAAAGCATTACACCAGGCATCCAGTCTGGCATCCCCTCCAAGTGAGCGGGAATTGTACCAGGAATTCCTTAAACATGCTAGAGGTCAACTGTGCCTCCATCTTGCAACACTGGTGCTAAAGAAAGCAAAGAAGGTAATTTTGTAGAATACTACATAAATATTAAGTTACAACTTTGGCTATATTTTGACAAAAAGTTACCGATAAATTAAAAATACATATTTGCATGTTACTCATGGCGAAAAGTGGTAAGACAATAATGTGAATTGAATAGTAAGGAAAGAACAGAATACCTACCACATTAAGAAGCTAGACATATTGCTGATATAAGATGGAGTAAGATATTTCATACTAAACTTTTAAACTTGAGAAACTTGAAGTATGTTGTAATTTTTGCACACATGATGAAACCCCTATTTAAGGTTTCTGGGGGGTAGACCAGTGGGTGGGAATGCCAAACAGAGGAAAATCTTAGAAAAGGTAAGGATAAAGTTGTCCCTGTGCCTGTACACCATGTAAACATATGGGGAGTGGAAGTATAGCTTCGCCATTCTTTACCTCAGCACTAGATGCAGGTGAGTAGTCTGCTTTGTCCCCCGGGAAAGATCCCCCAGTACTCATTGGATAGGAGGCTGGATGGGCCCTTGAGCCAGTCTGGATTCTGTATAGTAGAGAAAATTTTCTTGTCCCTGCCAGGAATCGAACCCCGGCCATCCAGCCCGTAACCTGTTGCTGTACCTCGTGCTGTCCTGGCTCTTGAGGGAAATCTGAAATGGAAGTAATTTAATGCTGAGTTTATTGGCTAGGGATCATTGAAATTGAACATTAAATTGGGGTTTCACTGTATTATGTTGGACATTATCCATTTATAGGCAGCATTTATATTCTGCTACCACCAAGTATCATCAATGTGAGATGACAGTACAAACTGCAGAGTCATCTGTTGACTTCAAATATCAGTGAGATCTAAGAGTAGAACACTGCTAATAAAAATTATGAAAGAAACCACAGTAAAACGAGACTGAAATCCCCTTGTAAGTATTGCTAAAAATCTGCCGCTCACTAGAAACACACAAATTGAGAGGATTCAAATAGGACTATATGACAGTGGTTGTTGTAACTCTGTTACATATTCAATAAATTCATAGCTGTAGTAAGGGTAGCTATATAGAGCTCACATGTGGGCTTGGTTGGCTGATGAGCTGTTCTCAAGATCTGATGAATACTGACTCTTTCCATTTCATAACCTATTTTATTCTTTGTGGACAGTTTTTTCTTACTCCTTTATATTACAAGTTCCTCACACCAGGAGTTTTGTTTTTGAGTTGGAAGTTTCTACCATTTTGGTGTTGCATTTATACTTGGTGGGTCTGGTTTTAATTGATCTGCCTGCCTCTCCTCTTCTGGCTTATATGCATGGGATGCATTATATAAAGTTCTTTGTTTCTTGTATATCATTTCTTGGTTTTGTTCTTGACTGTTGCATAGCAGAACAAAATTAAGAATGAGATGCAGGAAACAAACAGTTACACACACAACATCCCATGCAAATGTGGAAAGAAATATAGAACTTCTCTTTCCTCACAGGAGAACCCTTACCTCTACTTTGTTTTGCCTGATATTTTTAAGCTGAAGCATCTATTAAAATAATGGCTTTAATGCTGTTAACATTACGTACTCTCTTGCCTTGCATGAATTGAGTACACCATGTGTTGAGATTGTATAGGCATGAACTTCTGAAACATAAATAGAATAGTGACATAATGAATACCAGGAATACAACATGCCTACAGAAATAGAAGGATGAGTATGTATCATACATTTGTATTTCTTACCAGTGATGAAACATCGAGTAAAAAATAATAATGTACCTCAGGGCAGAGCTGCTACAATATCCAACCAAGCATAAGGTGATTGTTCAACAGAGGGGTAAATAAATTGACTCAGATAGTTGTGGGAGGTAGTAACTTATGAAATGTGGTGAAACTTAAAAAAGTCTGGAGATGAAAAGGAAATGGTCTCAAGACTGGATTCAGATAATGGAATGAAAATTTAGCTTAGATTATAATTGATAAAATAGAAGAATTTAAGAAATACTGGCAGCAAGAATTATGGCCATAGCAGAGAGAACAGTACATCAAATCAGATGAGAGATGTGAAGCAATTTGGTATCAGTACTCAAAAATGATGTAACCTACAAGAAACTTGCTTGATTGCTAGAATATTGAATAGCAGACCATGTTAATGTAATCCCATAAAGAAGGAATCATGGTTGAAACTACCTCCAAGTTGTATACAGTGAAAAGAGAGTAGTGTTAATTTAGTAGTCTAACAGTGGGTACACACAACCAGTAGCCAAAGAATTATGTATTGGGTCAAAGAGATAAAAGAATAATAAGGCTCCTTGGAAAAGTGAGCTGAATAACGTTCAGATATGCTGGTGATTTTTTTCACAAAAGATTTCTGTATTTCCTGAATATTGCCTCGTATGATGAGACACTCCCAGGAAGTTTGTAGAATGGTGGTGTGATACTAACACACAGAAAGAAGAAAGTTGGAGGTATTAGCTTATTGAATGCTGGCTTTTACATTTTTTTCAGTCTTACTAAAAGTAAGTTACAGAATACTGTGCTAATGAAACTGGAGAGCAAACTAGATTCTGCAGAGGAGGATCTTGCAGTGATGGGTATTCTTTACATAACTGATGGTTGAAAATGGAGAATTCAGTATTGAAATTCATCTGGCGTTAGGAGATTACAAAAAGAAAGCATTTGATGAAGTTAATAGGAACAGATTACAGTGAATCTTCAGTTTTATGGTTCAAGAATTTACGTGTTTCATGAATTTACACTCACTTTGTTCTTAATAGTAATGCTAATGGCCGCGCCATAGCTCAAGCGGTTAGTCACTGGCTTCCCACTGCGGCGGCCCAGGTTCAATCTCGGATCTGGTCAGGTGGGATTTGTGGTGGACAAAGTGGCTCTGGGGCAGGTTTTCTCCGAGTACTTCGGTTTCCCCTGCCAATCTTCATTCCACCAATTGCTCCACAATCACCCTCACCTATCATCTGTGGCTGGTACAATAGGCCAGAAGTGGCCGCAGTGCAAGGGACGTAGTCCCACTCCACTAGCAACAAAAAAAATAATGGTACTTCTAAACTTTAATGCATATTATGTTTCCTCAATTTCACATTTTCGTCAAATTTGTACTCCATTTTTCTACTCCTGACTATGAAAATTCACCAGAGTTAACTTTTTGTAGTTCCCTTCTCGGAATTTCTTATTGGAGGAACCAAATTTGTTCCCTGATAGCAGTTGCAAATGGTACAGCCTAAAATTACATACTGCCAGTTGGCTGATGGACAGCTGCAAGTGATTTGCATGCACCAGGTGACTTCACTAAGGCCTTTTATGCTTCAAGGAATTTTTCTGCCATTGTAGTCCAAGCAGCTTACAGATTAAGTCAGCTTTGATCGTGTTGTGGATCAGTATAACTATAACTCAGAGAGAGCAGTGTGTATTTCTCATGTATGATAAGTGTTTAAAAAAATGACCACTGCAACACGGCGTGTTTTCGTAAGTGGACCATTCAACCGAAATGCACCTGAGTTAAATTCTTTAATCTCCCAGTTCCCATGTGACTTCATTTTGTAGTGACCAAATGTTATTGGTAAGACAAATTTGACAGCAGAAGGATGACATATGGATAACAGAAGAAAAAAATAATTCAAAGTGATAAAATACATATTTTAGTGCAAGTTGATGCACATATTGGCTCACGTGTTCACCCGGCATTATGCTTGAGACTTTCTTTGTCTTCATTAAACACTTGTGAATAACTGTGAATATACTGAAAGATGATATGTGTAGTGTGGGCCTTTCTGCATGCAGCGATAATAACTGAAATATTTTCCACTGGAGGAACTGGAAACTGTTCAAGCGAGCAAGTGAGACTTATTCTTCCATAGATGAACCCACCTTAAGGTGAAGGCTTTGCAAATTACCACTCATCTGGGAATAGCCAACTTTTCAGCATCCAATGGATGGTTCATCAGATTTAAAAGGAGACACAACATTATTTACAGAACTCTGTCACGTGAGAGCAGGAGTGTTATTCCAGAAACTATATAAGACTGGAAAGATTACCAACTATTGCAAGAAATTGAAGGTTATGACCTCTTGGATATAGATGTTGATGATCCTCGTCTGTTTTTCAATATGCATTATAGCAAAACCTTCACATTTTGAGGAGATTTTAACCACAGTGGTTTGAACTCTAAACATTGCGGTACTGTACTCCTCATGTGCAGTGCTGATGGGAGTGACAACCTGCTGCCTCTCGTAACTGGAAAACACGAAAGTCGACGTTGCTCCAAGAATGTCAATAGACTGCCTACAAAATATGAAACTAATAACATATTCTTGGATGACCACCGAAATATTTGAAGATTACATCACATGACTAGATAGTAAACTGAATGCTAAAAATTGTAAAACTTGCTTTTCGTTGATCAGTGTACTGCCCATCTGAAGAACACCACATTTCTCACAATTTCAAATTGTATTTCCCCAATTAGCTGTACTAGCCAGCTACGGCCTCTGTATTTGAGCCTTAGTAGGTGGGGAACTGCTGCAAGATAAGCTGGATGTGTTGTCTGCATTGCATTTCATAGCAGACACCTAAAGACTGATAACACCCACTACAATCAAGAATGGTACCTCAAAACATACTATGACCACTTCATCCTCATCATTTCCGTTCATTGGTTATAATCACCAACTCATCTTACTGATGCCACATAAAAACAGCAGTCCATAAGGTGTCATAAAATAAACAAAGAACCATATTTGCCTCTAGGTTCATATACATAGTTAAGTGTACAAAGGTATATTTTAAATTATTTGCAGAAATTATGGTTATTTCCCTGATTTTACACTTATTTAAGGCTGTCCCTTAAAAAGTGTAAAATCAGGGTTTCACTGTAATTGGAATTTTGTAGAATGAAGTGGGTCCTTGATGGAGGAGATGGCTTCCAGGTATGGAGGGTAGCTGTGAATATATTAAGTAGTCATGGATAGCCAAAAAGGGGTGGTCCTCCGGCCAGGAGGTTGCATGTGGGGCTAACAAAAAAAGACAGTTTGCTATGAAATGGTGCACACTGCCTTTGAGTTTTTCCAAATAATTATGCCATGAAGATGTCCAGATCTGTCAGGCCTGTTGGCCCAACTTTATGTCTCAGCATTTAATGAGCCATGTATAGATTTTGTATATTGTATATAGTGTTCTGTGTTTTTAGCCCAGAGGAGAAATGGAGGTAGAAAATGACCATGTGTGTTGGATGATTCCAGATCATTGTTGCAGTACAATGATACCTGAATAGCTAGATTAATAATGTAATATAGTGTGGTTGTGTACATGGTGATTCTGAGTCCTGTAGCCAATCTTTAGGAGGTCATTGAGGAGATAATTTGGACAGAAAATATAAACAAAGAATTGTCTGATATGTAGACTTTTCTGAGTAAACAGGATTTAAAACTTATAGTCTTGATTTTTTTGTATGTCCATATGGTGGAGCCTTGACAGCAGCACAAGATAATGCTCATACTGCATTCACTTATGGCTCTCATTACTTCTGACAGCACAGTAGTGATAGCACTGAAATGAGGTGGCACCATTTACTGATGTGGAGCATGCTCATAAGCATTTCATGTACAGTTTTCATGATGGAAATGCCAGAACTGCATTGAGGGGATATCGATGTTATTATCAAGATTGGAGGCATCCCAACAGACAGCATATATGAGGGGTACCCAAAAGAAACCAAACTTATCTTTTTTTAAACTTATTTATTCAAATTTTAAGCACAAACCTTCAATCCCCTTCAAAGTACTCTCCACTTACACTAATACACTTGTCTAGTCTTTTATTCCATTTTTCAAAACATTGTCTAAATTCATCTTTTGAGATGCTTGACAGCGCCTCCGTCGTTTTTTCCTTTCATGTCTTTTCATTCGAGGAAAAAAAAAGTCGCACGGGGCAAGGTCGGGTGAGTATGGAGGGTGAGGAACAGGGGTCATACCATTTTTGGTCAAGAATTGTCATACAGACAGGGCTGTGTGAGCAGGGGCATTGTCATGATGGAAAAACCAGTCACCCGACTGCCACAAATCTGGCCGCTGAGCTCCAAGTCACTCCCGACAGCTCCACAATTTCTTCAATGGTCCGTCATCGATCTTCCTTGATGATTTCACGAATTTTTTCAACATTTTCATGTGTTCGGGCCGTGGAAGGACGACCAGAACGAGGTTTGTCATCAATTGACATTTCACCATTTTTGAAATGGGAAAACCACTCAAACACTTGAGTTTTCCCCATAGCATCGTCCTTGTACGCCGTTTTTAACATTTCAAGAGTTTCTGTTCCACTTTTCCCAAGCAAAAAGCAGAATTTCACCGCCGCACGCTGTTCACGAAAATCAGCCATTGCAAAAACGATGATCACAAAACAGTTGTCACTATAAACTCTGCTGAAACTAGTCCTTACCTTCTGAAGCAACGGTAATCGGCTTATCGACTCAGGAATGTTAGCTCTATGCGCTCATAGCGGCAAAACGCGGTATTACAAAAGCTCTGCCCACAAAAAAATTAGTTCGGTCTCTTTTGGGTACCCCACTGTATTGACTGCAACAGACACAATATACATAATGAGCAAGTGTTAGATGCTGTCCATGGTAATCCTTTGACTAGCACTTGTTGATTTGCATATAAGACAGGCCTGACGACCTGACTCATAGTGCATTTTGTCATATACCATACAAGCAGTGGCCATAAGTGGCCTCTACACAGCTTTTTTGGTGAATCTACCATTTTGTGCCATGAACTTTTTACTGTCATACACTTCAATAAAATTGTCATATTTTTCAGTCTGTTTTGTATACTGACATTTCTTCCTTGGTGTTCTTAAAATGCCATTTCATTGGTATATGAACACTGCTTGCATTCACAGCTGGATTTACACAAGTTTGATTCATGATACCTTTAATTGCTACTGAATAATTGCTTGAACTTAATTCTGTGAAACAGTGCAATATCATATTTTCTGCCACGTTTTAGTGATTTCCCACTCATATTTATGCAGCACTGATGGATCATCTTCAGCTTTCATTATGAGAAAGCTACATTCATAGATTGATCCAGAATAATGACTGCATGTCGTCACTGTATATACACCATAGCTGGATAAATCACAATTTACAAGTGGTATGGTACCCACTTGACTTCCTTCGCTAGATCTGGACAGTTGATGTAAAAATTATCAGTGATACTTAAAATAAATGCACGAATGTTCTGTGAAAGTCATAAACTTACACCGTACATTATACAGTTACCTGTACAGTTAAGTAGTAAGTATACCACAGCAGTGAAATTGAAATAAATTAACTATTTTGTATGAATGCGTGTTAATATGAAATTATAATATGCACTCTGACCATTCCTGAATCATGTGATGTGGCAGAGAGCAATTATCCTGTCTCTCTGTTTACATCTAGATTGTTCTTCAATGAAACTGATAATACATAGGTAGGCTGAAAAGTAATGCACACATGCTTGCAGAGCGCGAACGAAATGACCTTCAGAAGCGCGCCAGGTGGCATGTGGAAGTAACATTCCCCCTCAATACGCATGCACAGGTTTGAGGTCGTTGCGTTCATCCAGTGTATTTCGAGAAGCGGAAGTATGGAGACGTGTTCTAGTGCTATGTCAACGCGAGTTAAACTGTGTGCTGTTATCGAATTTTTAACTGCTGAAAAAGTGACTCCTACTGAGATTCATCGTCGTTTAAAGGCTGTTTATGGTGACGATGCTGTTGATAGGTCTACTGTAAATCGATGGGTAATAAAATTTCGTGGTTGCGAGCCTGGAAAAGCCATAAATGTTGATGAAACACGCAGCGGACGTCCAATCACTGCCACAGACGATAATCATCGCAAACTCGTCGACAATTTGATTCAAAATGACCGGCGAATCACTCAAAAGTGTATCACAAACCATATTGGAATATACAAGGAACACGTCGGCTTCATTATTGAACAATTGGGATACCGTAAAATCTGTGCACGATGGGTACCATGCCATCTCACAGACGAGAACAAACAGTGTCGATTGGAATGCTGCGAGCAACTTTTGCAGCGCTACCGTGACGAAGGAGGCAACTTTCTTTTGAATATTGTGACGGGGGACCAATCATGGGTCCATTGTTACGACCCGGAAGAGAAAATACAGAGCGCTGAATATTGACATCCGTCATCTCCTCAGGCGAAAAAGTTCAAAACACAACCATCCGCCAAAAAACTTCTTTTGACTGTGTTTTGGGATGCTCACCGAGTTTATGTGACCGATTTTCTGGAACAAGGGGCAACGGTAAATACTTCTCAGTACATACAGACTCTAAAACACCTCCGGCGTCAAGTTTGTCATGTTAGAGGCAGCCTGGCGCCAATAATCTTGCAACATGACAACACTCGTCCACACCTCGCGCGCAACTGAAGAGGCTCTGTGAAACCTGAAGTTTGAACCGATTCCACACCCTCCTTATTCCCCCGATCTTGTGCCTTGCGATTTTTATTTTTTCCCTCTACTCAAGAGAGACCTCAAGGGTAATCATTACACCTCGGACGATGAGGTGAAGGCAGCTGTCAAGTCCTGGATTCGAGAAAAGTCGGAAGAATTTTTCAGTGACAGAATGAAATAACTTGTTACACGTTGGGAGAAATGTGTTAGCCTTAATGGTGACTATGTTGAAAAATAAATATATGCTTTTGAAACTTAAGAATTGTTCTTTAATGTATTTTTTGCCCGATCTTGCTATTTGTTTTTGTTCGCGCTCTACAAGCATGTGTGCATTACTTTTCAGCCTACCCACATAGTAGGGGTCATTTTTTGTGTTATGCAGGAGTTTTTTCATTGGTCTGTACATTGTGTCTCAGTGCAGCCTCTGGGAAATTTTGCCCACCTCTGGTATATTACACCTATACTGCTGTAACTATACAGTTGCGGCTCATTTCGCAGATTATTTTTTCTTTGCATTGACAGTAAGAATTCAAGTAAGCTTTAGATATCCTCATGTTGCCATTGTCTTGTGATCAGGAAAGCATTGAAATCCTTGTTGCTCTTACATTCAGCATTCTTGGAAGTTAGTGCTATGAAGTGTATGGAAGGATGTGTGTGTGCATCTCCAGCTTCTCACAGATTTTTGTAATTTATATTTGATGTGTAAAATACTTAGTCTTACACTGCAGTGAAAAGTTAATTCTGTTATATCTGTTCTGATTAAACATGTGTTGGATTTAAATTAAAAAAAAAATTATTTAGGAAAATGGAAACTGGCGTGAGGCTTGCCGAGTCTCTTCTCCCCTTCTCCTTCTTGCATTGTCTTCACCAATAGACATGCAATCCACATGGCTGCTTCAGGCTACCGAAACTCGGAAGAAGAGTGTGGACCTGTGGGCAAAGGAAGCTGCATACAGAAATAGCCAAGCTGGTAACCATTTGTTATTTAATTTTCAAGAAGTGCTTTTAAAGTTTAAGATGTCTGCCCATTTGCTAGTCTGGTGTCATACTATCATTGAAGATTTGGGTTGGGTTGAGTCAGGGGGTTCAATTTTAATTGGAGCGATGTGCTAACTTTTTGGTGTAGTAAATTTTATTCTATTTTGGGGTATAGAAAATGATGAAATGGATGTTGAATTAAAAAATTTGTTAGTTTTGGTACTTCTGCACTGTCATACTGCAGCATCATTACACCACATTAGAAGCTGAATATAAGGAGTAAAGCTCATAATGAGAAGTTCACTGTTTAAAGGATTTTTTATGCACCTGCAGTTAATTATACATTATTTATTAACCCTTGAAATCTGGCTGTAGTTTATATACCACATTGCTTGTCTCACCAGGAAACAGACTGTGGTACATGTACCAGTGTAATTTTAGAAATCTACAGTAAGAAAATTACCTTTCATATTGACACAGAAGTTTCACCTCTTGGCAGCTCAGAGCTTGTATTTCTGGGGTTCACCAGTAGAGGCCTCTGCATAATAGCAGTGTGAACTACTAGGCCTCAGTTTGTGTGTTCTGTCACTTTGCCAGTGAGTGCCCCGCCCTATATTTGTTTAATATACTCATGTTCAAACACCAGTCGAGGTCAAGGAGAGATTACATACTGTCCTAATATTAGTTTGCCTCACACTTGCATGATCTAGAATCAGTGTTTTTTTTTTTTTTTT